>NC_079173.1:5217391-5309891 GCF_947568905.1 Ostrea edulis | reverse complement strand
CTGATATCGACCATATTAACACACTTTGCTGATATCGACCATATTAACACACTTTGCTGATATCGACCATATTAACACACTTTGCTGATATCGACTATATTAACACACTTTGCTGATATCGACCATATTAACACAGATTGCTGATATCGACCATATTAACACACTTTGCTGATATCGACCATATTAACACACTTTGCTGATATCGACCATATTAACACACTTTGCTGATATCGAATATATTAACACAGTTTGCTGATATCGACCATATTAACACAGATTGCTGATATCGACCATATTAACACACTTTGCTGATATCGACCATATTAACACACTTTGCTGATAATGACCATATTAACAGGTTGCTGATATTGACCATATTAACATACTTTGCTGATATTGACCATATTAACACAGATTGCTGATATCGACCATATTAACAGAGATTGCTGATATTGACCATATTAACACACTTTGCTGATATCGACCATATTAACACAGATTGCTGATATCGACCATATTAACATAGTTTGTTGATATCGACCATATTAACACACTTTGCTGATATCGACCATATTAACACACTTTGCTGATATCGACCATATTAACACAGATTGCTGATATTGACCATATTAACATACTTTGCTGATATCGACCATATTAACACACTTTGCTGATATCGACCATATTAACACACTTTGCTGATATCGACCATATTAACACAGATTGCTGATATTGACCATATTAACACAATTTGTTGATATCGACCATATTAACAGACTTTGCTGATATCGACTATATTAACACACTTTGCTGATATCGACCATATTAACATAGTTTGTTGATATTGACCATATTAACACAGTTTGCTGATATCGACCATATTAACACAGATTGCTGATATCGACCATATTAACACACTTTGCTGATATCGACTATATTAACACACTTTGCTGAAAACAAATTTTGCACGCCTCCGGCTCAATCGATTTTCTTTAAGTGTTGAATTGGTCCCAAATTTAACACACTTTGGATTTTTTTTTGCAAAGTGCGTAATTTGTTTTTTCAAAGTGCATTGCCACAGAGCCCTCACTGCTATGACCCTCAGCGCTAAGCATACATGTAGATCTAAATTTGTGGTACTTCACCTACAGCGCTAAGGGCTGTTCCAGAAATGATCAAATGGGGGGGGGGGGGGGGGGTCGGGGGGCAAAACGATATTTTTTTGTATGGGTGGTCGTATTTTTTTTTCCATATTTTAATTGGTCCGTGGTTGGACTGTTAAACAAATATTTATTATGGGTAGTGGGTAGTTTCTATTGTTTTATTTTGTGCCATGTGGGTGTTGTTTTCAGAATATTTTTATTGTCGCTCTTGTCGTGTTGGTTACAAAATGTCGGAGGGAAAATTGAAAACGTGCTTTCGAAATCGGAAATCGGAAGTAACATAGAACTATTCGAGTTGTCGCTCTTTGCAGCGCATAACTTTCCATTACGGCACTCTTCAAATTAGAGGCGCGTTTAGTAGGGTCCCTTTGGACGTGATGGCGGCGAACTCTGTTCTGTAGATTATTACAGTTTACAGTGCATCGATTTTGGGAATATTTTGAAACCAATAGGTATAATTCCGTTTTCTAATAAAAATAGGCAAACCTTAGTTGATTTATACGAGGGTACCGATGCGTCATATTTATCAGTCGGTGTGATGGTGATATAGAGGCCTCCGGGCGCGGGCTCCATCAGAAGACGAACGATTCGTGGAAAAACATATCCATACCCATTTCATGATAATAGCATCGTTTGGACTTCCAATCTTTCCAACATTCCCGCCATAGATGCCTTTGATTGTTGATGTGACATCGTTTCTTCAGAACTACTGTGATACAATGTCGCACAGGCATTACCACGTCATTGACTAGAATGTTTGTCCCAAAAACCTCGCGAGATTTGTACCGTTTTCATTTTTAAAAATATTTTTGTGGTGGGTCTGGTTAGTTTTTTTTTTTTTTTTATTAGATGGGTCATTGTAAAATGAGTTTATTAATTTGATGGGTCATGGGGTAATTTTTTATTTTTTTTTATGGGTGCTTGGTATATACAAAAGGTGCCTCCCCCCCCCCCCCTCCCTGTATTTATTTCTGGAATAGCCCTAAGCATACATGTAGATCTAAATTTGTGGTACTTCACTTACAGCTGGTGACTTCTCAATGAGTGGAACGTCAGGACGTAAACACAAAAAAATCGTTTCTTTTATTAGTAAAGTATATACACTTGTAAACATATAGAAGCGTCCAATACCCCATAGAGGTGCCTTGATCAGGTACTCAAAACCGATTTCTCAGTTAGCAATGACCTCTAGCATAACATGAAGTTCTCTCAATAGCGATAAAACGAATCCAGTTATTTTTCTGAATTCACAAATTAAGCACATAACTCAATCGAAAGTAGAAATATCAGAATTACATAGACATATTATTGAATCAGGAACACTCTGAAACTGTGCAATAAGACTTCGGATTTTTTTTTTACGAAGATTTCATGGAAACTAAGAATTGCATCTGTTATCAAAGTTAGCATATTTTTCTTTTACGGAACACCTGACGTTCAAAGTCTTTTGTCCACGACACGATGACTGAATTTTTGTTCAGCGTGAGTTCTTTGGACGAATCATTGTATCCATTTTTCATGTCAAACACCAGGAACTTTTGGTCTGTAAAAGTATAAATTGTAATTCAGTATACACATAAGTACCCCCAGGCTTACTAAATAATCTAAAACAAGATAAAATTTTATGTATATTTGCATCTCAGTGCTATACTATATATATATATATATATATATATAGAGAGAGAGAGAGAGAGAGAGAGAGAGAGAGAAAATGTCAGTGTGTATCTTGTATGGTCCTCTTAAATTAACATCAAATGACTGTACCCCATTACCATTCTCATGACTATCCCATTACCATTCTCATGACTATCCCATAACCATTCTCATGACTATGTACAATCCATGAAACGTTCTACTTTCCCATTTCCTCTTCGATCACCGATCCCCAACCCCTCGCATTCACCGTTCACAGTGTTCGCTCACTGTGGCGCTCACCGTTCACCAACCCCTCGCATTCACCGTTCACAAAGCGTTCATCATTCCCTCACCATTCGTTCAGGTTCAGTCTTTTGTCTTTACAAAGTCATTCAGAACTCCAAAGTGAAAGGTTCCATTTTTATAACAAGGACATGAAAACAGAACGCTTGCCCAAGGGTGGAAATAAACTTTCATATTACATTAGAAATAGGATTTCAAACTACTGAGTATCTAGATTATTAACTGTAAACTTCCGTTCACTCAGCAATATTTTACATCGAGGCATTCTAATAATTTTCATAAATCGATATCAGAAGTTGATCAGATGGATTTTTTTCAACCATCTATATATTTTTTTTCTTCTAATTGATCTTTAGTAATGATGGGAATTTCCCTCATTGAAATAACTTACAAAAATAGAGAAATATATGAGCTTAGTCAGTGATTTTGAACACTTTATGTTTTAAAGTAAAAAAGAAGATGCATAAAAGTGTAAAGGTAGTTTTAATTGATTACAAATACGCTTTGAAATAATATTAACTGACGCAAATCAAAAGTATGTATAAACTAGTCAGCAAGGAAGTTTTGGCATCTCAACATTTGATGCGATCAATTAATTAATATGAATAATCGTCGTTAAAGATGCTAAACAACTTCTTGAATAAGCCATTAATTATTTTTCTTATCATTAATTGTTGTTCGATTTATCGCATGCTAACTATATATTTTTTTCTTCTTCATGCAGGCACTATTCAACAAATAATAATGAAATATGTATTTTTAATATCTTACGACATCACTATCTACTTGTTCTGGGAAATGTTCACAAAACGCCATATAGTCTGGTGATATCGGCACTACAAAATCGATCACTGCTAAATACTTATATCTCTTGTCTCACCTGATTATAGGTACAACGCAGGGAAAATATCAAACAAATTCTTATTAAATCGCTCATCTTGCGTTCACTGCGCTCGTGTTTGAGCGCCGTTTGCGTTCTGCGTTCGTTCACCATGTGACCTTCAGCGTTCACCATATGACCTTCAGCGTTCACTCACCCGTTCAAGTGGAAAAGTAGAACGTTTCAGGGACTTCAGCGTTTGACAACTTGGAGAAAATTCCATCGTCAGTGATACCATGTTCATAGACTTGATGAGATGGTTGAGCGCATGGTGGCCGTATGAACCGGGGAAAGGGGAGGGGGGGGGGGGGGGGGAGTGGGGTCAAAATATTTACACGTCATCCTAAAAACCTTCATATCATATAATGTTCATATCTAGTAATTTTTAAGCATAAATCAACTGTGAGAGACGTCCATGTTATTCAATTTGATTATTAAATTCCTCAAAGGCACCTGATCCCACTTCTGGTATATCAATGCAGGGGTCTGTGTTTTCCCAACTCTTAATTCTTTATGGAAGTTGTGAGATTAATCACTGTTCGTTACATTCACCTTTTCATGAGCAAAATGCATCAAGGGCCTTTTGTTTTCATTTCCAGTAGCAGGTGGTGACGTAATGATGTCTGACTGAATGGATTATTTCATGGATGACCGATGACATAATATAACATACAGAATAGAAAGCGTACAGAAGCGAGCGTGATCAATTTCATAATCATGTCCCCATATAGAGAATAATTTTACTCATTGCCCTGACTCAAAATGATATTTACACATTATAGCCCAAGAACGAACAGTCTATAGGGAAGAAGACTAAATGTTCCTGAATTTGCCTCCGACACTATATTTATACATTGCAGTATTACCTCTCGTTTTCAGCATTCTGCAGGAACACGACTTGTGGATCTTGTGGTTCACAAATGCTCCAATGTGTTTCTTTTTGCGGAGTCTCATGTCGGCGTACAGTTTCATAGAATACTTCGTGCCATCTTTCCGTGCAGTCTTAACTTTGAAAACTACAATTCAAATATTCAAGATTCAAAGTGGGCTACTTTAAGACAATGGTTAACACGTGTGTTTGGATATTACATCCACAGAAACTAACATCGAATTGTGCATTATACAGAATTCATGAATCTTATTCGTGAAGTTAATAATCTGTATTAACGTTAAAAACCTCAAACAATCACAAATATCTACACAGTCTTACTTTTGTTGGAGTTGCAAACCAATTCTAAGAAATCTGTATGTTTTGTATCCATAGAATTTTCACAAGCAGGACAGTTCTACAAATAAAAAATACGAGTTTTGCTGCACGAAAATAATGTATCACCCCTAGTAAGAGTTGTTATTATGAACTACACACAGCACTTTTCATATCAACCTTAAGAAAAATACTATAATTAACTATAGCTTTGTAATCTTTTTGTAAGTTAGTATCCCAATCCTGATGGTGAGAAACAGACATGTATACTATCAATGGATGAAGTGTTGTGAACAAACTATTTCTCATTAGTAGTCTGTCAAAGACAAATGATACTTTAGAAGTGAAATAGAATTCTGTACCTGACCCCCAGGAGGACCGGGAACAACACGCGAAGAATCTGAAAGAGTAAATAAGAGTTAGACAGAGCTGAGATGTATTGTGTACAAGCGTTAGTCAGAGCTGGGATATATTGTGTACAAGAGTTAGACAGAGCTGAGATCTATTGTGTACAAGAGTTAGACAGACCTGAGATGTATTGTGTACAAGAGTTAGACAGAGCTGGGATATATTGTGTACAAGAGTTAGACAGAGCTGAGATATATTGTGTACAAGAGTTAGACAGAGCTGAGATCTATTGTGTACAAGAGTTAGACAGAGCTGAGATCTATTGTACACCTCTAAGAGTTAAATTTTGTGTAAGATCAGACATGATGTTGATGACACAAGAGTGACTGCAGGAAACAAGAGGCCCTGGGCCACATCGCTCACGTAAGTCACATTGGCCTTGCTGTTTTTCAGCTATTGTGATTTTTAAAAGGATCCCCCCCCCCCCCCAAAAAAAAATTATTCCCATGAAAAATTCCAAAAGGTTCTGACATAACTAAAAGCATGAAAATTCACACAGTACAGGAATGCCTCAACACCAGTATGACTAACACACCCTTGCTGTCCTGGGAGATGTTTAAAATAATGTTTTACACAAAAACACTACAGGTGTATATACATTGTACCAAGTTTAGCCCTGCTCTGGAGTCAGATCCTCTACCCAGGGAATCCTGAGATTTACAATATGGATAAAGGCCTCCCTACTGTATATGACTTATATATATATATATACATTTAGTGTGAGGTTATAGAGAAGATTTTTTTTTTTAAATTGGCAAATGTTTCGCAATTCTTGCCCCATCCCTAAGGCCTTTGACTATGTCCCCCTTTTGCCATACCAAATTTGAAAAGAATTGGAAATGTAGTTATTATGAAGAAGTTAAAAATGTTCAATTGTTAATACAGGACAGCTGATGGACACATACACTGTACCGATTGTTATAAGTCACCGACTTAAAAAACAACTTGATCCACACAACTTGCAAACACCTGTATTTGGATTTGGTGTGGATCTGCTACTTTTGAAAAGAATTGTTTTAACAATTGTTTAATTAATTTCCTGTATATTCCCATATAATACTTTGATCCCCTACTGTGGCCCTACCCTACTCCCAGGGACAATAATTTAAACAAACATGAACCTACTCTGTTAGGAAGCTTTCATAGATTTTCACTTTTCTATAAACCCTGCAGTTATTCTGGAGAAGATTTTTAAAGAATTCAAAAGTGAAAAGTGAATGCTACTGTGAAAAACAGACAAATTTTGATCAGAAAAGCTCACTTGAGCCTTCTACTCAGGTGAGCTCAAAATATTTGGGAATGAAAATAGGGTTGAAATTCACAATGAAAGTTCACAAGTGTCAGATCTGACAGGTTTAATGTGTGAGAATTTCTTTACTTATTCTCTCTAGAGGTACTCGAGCTTGAGTAATTTCATCGCCAGTGTTGATGGTGTCGTATTCCTCCACCGTCAGGAAAGGCAACTCCTCCTTTGTACCGCAAATTGTTTTCATATCATACTCCACCGTTTCTGAAGAACCTAGAGAGAAATATCTGAAGTGTTAAAATAAAGCATTCGGGATCATTTTTAAAAATATGTGTATTACACATGCAAATCTTTTAGGAAGATAATTGGACAATATGCATATCTACAAATAGCAATGAAGCATTGCACAAAGTTTCAAGTCTATCCAATAAGCCATATAGGAAGAGAAAATCAAACCGAAACAGATTAATAAAAAAATGAAGTGGGCATCTCCAATATAGATGTATAAGAGACCTTACAGAAATATATTTTGGAAATGGATCATTGACCTACAAAAGCCAAAAATACTTCTAAACTTTAAGGTGAAATAATGCAAATCAAAGGTGTCATAACCCAAAATCAAGGCATAATAACACAAAGATAAGGCGTAATAATGCAAAATAAGGGCGTTATAACATGAATGAGGGCTGGCGTGATAACATGAATGAGGGCATGATAACATGGATGAGGGCGTTATAACATGAATGAGGGTGTTATAACATGAATGAGGGCGTTATGACATGAATAAGGGCGTTATGACATGAATGAGGGCGTTATAACATGAATGAGGGCGTGATAACATGAATGAGGGCGTGATCACATGAATAAAATTATTTTAATGAAAAAGAACAGCGTAATAACAAAACGTAAAAAAAAAAGTGTTAATGCCTTAAGACCTAGCATTAAATAACACGAATCAAAAGGCCTTTGAAAGGCGAAAACGTGTAATAATGCAAAATTTGTTTCATTTGCGTTACCATGCCTTTGATTTGCATTACATTAATGCCTTTGATTTGCATTATATTAATGCCCGTGATTCGCATTATTAGGCCTTTAGGAATATTTTTTTGATTTTTAAGTGATCCTAATCTATGGAGCGCCAAATTAACATAAACTCAAATAATTGAAGATATCTTCAATTATTTGAAGATATCATCAATGATATCTTCAATTCTGAATTATTGCGCGCATTAATTGAATTGATGAGAACATTAATTCTTCAGCTGATTTGATGCGCGCTTTAATTGAATTAATGATTTCTTCAAATGAATTAATGATATCAACAATTGAATTGATGCGTGCTACAATTCAATTGAAGAGAGCAATAATTGATATAACGCGTGCATTAAATCAATTGATGAGAGCATTAATTGAATTGATGCGCGCATTAATTCATTTGATGAGAGCAATAATTGATTTAATGCGCGCATTAATTCAATTACTGCTCTCTTCAATTGAATTAATGATATCTTTAATTCATTTGAAGAGAGCAATAATTCTTTTAGAGAGAGCAACTATATAATTAAAGATATCTTCAATTCAACATATCCACAATTGAATTAATGATATCTTTAATTGAATTGTTGCTCTCTTTAAAAGAATTGATGCGCACATTAATTCCTTATACAAAAGCATTGTAAATGATTTAAAGATATCTTCAATTGAATTAAAGAGATCATCAAATTATTTATACCGAGCTCTAAATTAATTATTGCGAGCAATATTTCTACGAAATTGATGCTCTCATCAAATGAATTGAAGAGAGCAATAATTGAATGAATGCGCGCATCAAATCTATTATTGCTCTCATTAATTGAATTAATGCGAGCATCAATTGAATTGAAGAGAGCAATAATTGAATTAATGCGCGCATTAAATCAATTATTGCTCTCATTAATTCAATTGATGCGCGCATTAACTCAATTGATGAGAGCAATAATTGATTTAATGCGCGCATTAATTCAATTAAAGAGAGCAATAATTGAATTGATGATATCTTCAAATAATTGAAGATATCTTCAATTATTTGAGTTTATGTTAATTTGGCGCTCCATACTAATCAGCTTTCATATTGACCTGTTTCATAGTACATACATATTTCATATTGCCCCGTTTCATAGCATTTCATATTGACCTGTTTCATAGTAATCATAAACTTTGACATAGGCAGGTTTGGGGTCCTTCAGTTCAATTTCTTGTTCTACATTAAACTGGAAACATCTCGTAAAGGCATCAAACTGGAAAGAAGAGAAATACACCATTATATTTCAAATCTAAAAACAATCTCCCTCCCTCCCCCAAATCATAAACTTGGTGTCTAATTTGTATGGGATACATGTATCATTGTGATGACAAGTCGCACTAATGGGCCTCTCATTTAAAGGAGACTGTAACCCATTTAACTCATGCATAAATTTTAAATTCAACAGCTGTAAAGGAAAAAAAAAAAAAAACACCCCCTCCCCTCCAAAAAAATGAGGCCCATGAGCCTCAATCTCACCTACTCTCCTTATTTAGAAGATTAAAATTTTTTTTACCTTCTTTATTTTCACAATTTTTCCACCCTTATTATGACCACACCAAAGCCAAACAAGGTCATACCCAACTGTAGTCCACAGAACCTAAGGATGCCCTATATTTCCCTATTTGCTTGCATATTCAGATATGACTATAAACCTGGCCTGGCCACGCACTCCCAGGGAATGCTTGCATATTCAGATATAACTAAACCTAGCCCGGCCATCCATTCCCAGGGAATGCTTGCATATTCAGATATGACTAAACCTGGCCCCGCTGTTCTTGAAAAATAAGATTTAAAAAAAAAAACACCAATTAATTCTGATCTAAAACAAATGGTACCCTACTGAGGGTACACCCTATCCCCAGCCATAATTTGAATAAACTAATTTGAACTACCAGATAATGTTTACATACCAATATTACTACTCACGCCCCTGATTGAGAGTGTTTTCCTATCCCCTTTGAAAACCTCCAATAAATCAACCTCTATTTAAGTCCCACTTACCCTTGGTTTCAACAAACTTGAATCTGCACTAATTGATATTGCCTATGAACATGGCTAATCATACATATGTGTAGCTTACCTGAATGAAGCATTTGAACTTTAATCCCCCATTTTAGCCTCATCCGACCTCTGGAACCCACAAATTTAACATACTTGACTCTGCACTACCCAAGGATGCTTGATTTTTCATATGACCAATCATGGCCCTGTTGTTCTTAAGAAAAAGATCTTTAAAGTTTTTTCCCTACAACTTCGTTCCCTTGGCTTACTCCCATGTGGGGCCAAAATTTGAGCAAATTTGAATTTGCAGTACCTGAGGTTGCTTGCATATTAATAAAAACTATAATCAGGGCCCTGCTGTTCTTGAAAAGATTTTTCTTACATACCCCCATTTAAAACTTTGATACCCTATTGTGGTTCCACCCTAACCTTGGGGCTATGATTTGAGGAATTTTGAATTTGTACTCTTTAATGAAGCTTTCACACAATTTTTTTTAACCTTTTCTGACCCAGTGGTTTGTAAGAAGAAGATTTATAAATCACCCCACCCTATCATAACAAATTGCTAATTATCTCCCCTTGCAAGGGGAATAAGAATTCTAAAATTTACAAACTTGAAAGTCCTTTACCCAAGGATGCTTTGTGCTAAATGTAGATCACATTGGTCCAGTGGTACTGGAGAAGAAGATGAAAATGTGAAAAGTTTACAGACAGACGGACGGACAAACGACGGGCAACAGATGAAAAGTTTACACCTGTAATAAACTCAACACTTACATGGTCAAAATAAAAGTGTACTACATTTCCATCGATTTCAAACTTCTGCAATCCTATCGAGTTCAATTTGCTTGACAATATCTGAAAATAAATAATATTCATATCAAATTTCATTCTAAACTAACTGATAAGTCAGTATTATATAATTGGTGACATGAAATGGCGTAATGGACACTTCTACATATGGCATAGTTAAAGGAGACAGTAGCTGTTGTAATTATCCACTATAAACTATATATACAGAGAAAATGTGGCATCATTGGCCTAGTGGTTAGGCCGTCAGACTCGAGACCAAAAGGTCGTGGGTTCAAGTCCTGGCCGCGGCAGGGCCGACGTTGTGTCCTTGGGAAAGGCACTTTACATGAATTTCCTCACTCCACCCAAGTGTAAAAGGGGTACCTGGCTATAGACAGTGAAAGATATTGTTAGAATGTTAGTGCTCTAGCGCTTGTAATGGCAGCTTGCAGTGTATGCTTCTTAGGAGGCTGAGAAAGTTCTAGATTGATATAAGGTCTGCCGGGGTAATAATGGATTGTAAAGCGCTTTGAGCAGCATACGTTGAAAAAAGCGCTATATAAAACCAATCATTATTATTATTATTATCAAAACCTCGCTCTTCTGAAATACTCTATACACATACCATATTAAGTGAGTCTCTTACGGGCACCCAACCAGTTTGCATTTTCACATCCACAATCGCCATCTTGGTTTGGACACTGGCTCCAGTATATCTACAAAAATCAGAGATCCCTACACTCAACGGCAAGTGATAAAAATGTTAACATGTTTGCATAAAACAGTACAATGACCTGTATCTCTGTATAACAAGAGGTACTGTGAGCAATGCTCACTAAGAATACCCCCCGCTTACCCCAATCTCCCAAAGGGTGTTGGTAATAGGTAAAACCTCTGTATTATGATCCAAAAGGTATCTCGGAACACAGCATCTCCATGCGATGAAAAAAGCCGTTAAAGAATTTAAATGGAAACCATATTGCTACTTCGATGTCGAGTGCACGTGACCTTTGACCTTTTGACCCCAAAATCGATAGGAAACATCTTCATCCCATGGGTAGTCCATATGTATGATATGGTGACTGTAGGTGGAAAGGATAACGCTTTAGAGCCCGGAAACCATATTGCTACTTCGATGTCCAGTGCGCTTGACCTTGGACCTTTTGACCCCAAAATCGATAGGGAACATCTTCATCCCATGGGTAGTCCATATATAAGATATGGTGACGGTAGGTGGAAAGGATAATGCTTTAGAGCCCGGAAACCATTGCGTCTACAGACGGACGGACAGACAGACAGACGGACGGACAACCCGATTCCAGTATACCCCCCCCCCCCCCAACTTGTTGCGGGGGGTATAATTACATTCACTGTATCTTTTCACTTATGTAAAACTTATACAGTACCAATTTGGATGCACCAGATGCGCATTTCGACAAATAATGTCTCTTCAGTGATGCTCAACCAAAATGTTTGAAATCCGAAATAACAATAAACTTTTAGAGCTATTTTAGGGAAAAACAGATCGAGTGCCAAAAAAGTGGAGTCAAATTCGTCTAAGGATCAGAGCTATGCTTTCATCATGCCATAAATACAGTCATGTTTGTTGCAAACTAGTTCAATGCAGGTTTTCTAGTACCACCTGTCTGCAAAATCATTACCAAATATGGAGTGTCATCAAGGTCAAAGGGTGAATTGGCAGTTCCATTTAACGTAACAAATCGGTCAACCATTATATTTTAGATCTTAATTCTAGTTTATATTTATGATAATACATCCTAAGAAATATTTTTTTCTGCAGTGCCAGCTACCTTCATCACCCGATGAAACAACAAAAAAAGCATTTTATCATATAGCTAATAAATAGTCTATTATAAAATCTGCGTAAAATCTAGAGAATGTTAGCGTTCAGTATCCTGAGAATTTTTTGAATGCTAACTTAATTGCATTGCGTAAATTGTGTGCACCCGAAACATTCCGAGTATGAGCGTTCAATATTGACATAACGACGTAAACAAGCCAAAATGGCAGATGACGGTCCTCCGAATCTGACAGGGCCGGTATTTAATATTCATTTTATTTACTTAAACAAAATGTTTTACTGTATATAAATTATGATGACCCATTCACAAAATCAGTTTGCTTCATGCATCAATGACGGGTTTAATGTTGAACAGTTAAGAAATGCATGCTGATATTGCACACCTTCACCTTAGATGCCAATATTGATGAATTCTTGTCTATTTTGGAGTAGTTTGAGTGAAAAGGGATATAGTTTAACAACTAAATACTTTAGCTATATAATAAAAGGGTTATTGAACTTATATTGGTGAATATTGACACTCGTTGGCTGTCAAAATGCACTCGCAATCTCGTGAATTTTTACAGCTAACTCGTGCCAATATTCACCAATATAAGTTCAATAACCCTGTATTATTGTTTAAATAGTATGATAGTAAAATGACCAGTTTCTGATTGATTGATTGATTGAATATTGTTTTACGTCCCGCTCGAGAATATTTCACTCATATGGAGACATCACCACTGCCGGTGAAGGGCTGCAAAATTTAGGCCTATGCTCGGCCCATTGAGCAGGGAGGGTTCTTTAGCGTGCCACACCTGCTGTGACACAGGACCTCGGTTTTTGCGGTCTCATCCGAAGGAACAACCCCATTTAGTCGCCTATCAGTTTCTGAATAGAGTACGTGATATAGCTTACCTGACACAAATGTTGATGCTTCTCTTGGCACAGTGGCTCACTGTATCCTTAGATCTAAGAGTGGACACTTTTACAAAGAAGCCCGACCCGCCTTTCTTTGCAGGAGTGTTATATTTTACGTTAGCCTGTGTAGGGAGAGAAAATCTATCTTTACTGGCAATTATCCGATGGTGTCATCAGTGAACTGTTTTCTATCAGGATGAATTTCTGATCATAGTAATTCTAGTGGAGTGGAATAAGAATTCAGTAAATGAAACTATACCTGAATTAAGGCACACCCTGCCCCTTTGACCATTACCGTCAGTTCGTTGGGTATAAGGGGTATTGGCTCACTCTGAAGAACCAGTTTATTTTCGTCGCTGATGCCATAAGCTTTTAACATTTGTTTTCCACTGATTTCGACTGTTATGTCTGTCCCGCCCTGATGTATCAAGCTGCCATACACCGATAGCGCTTGTAGAGCTACAATAGTGTCCTGAAATGTATGATTATATCATCGTGATTATAATATACAGATAGCACCTGTAGAGCTACGATAGTGATTATAATACACAGATAGTGTCTGTAGAGCTACGATAGTGATTATAATACACAGATAGTGACTGTAGAGCTACTATAGTGATTATAATACACAGATAGTGACTGTAGAGCTATGATAGTGATTATAATACACAGATAGTGACTGTAGAGCTACGATAGTGATTATAATACACAGATAGTGACTGTAGAGCTACGATAGTGATTATAATACACAGATAGTGACTGTAGAGCTACGATAGTGATTATAATACACAGATAGTGACTGTAGAGCTATGATAGTGATTATAATACACAGTGACTGTAGAGCTACGATAGTGATTATAATACACAGATAGTGACTGTAGAGCTACGATAGTGATTATAATACACAGATAGTGACTGTAGAGCTACGACAGTGATTATAATACACAGATAGTGACTGTAGAGCTACGATAGTGATTATAATACACAGATAGTGACTGTAGAGCTACGATAGTGATTATAATACACAGTGACTGTAGAGCTACGATAGTGATTATAATACACAGATAGTGACTGTAGAGCTACGATAGTGATTATAATACACAGATAGTGACTGTAGAGCTATGATAGTGATTATAATACACAGATAGTGACTGTAGAGCTACGATAGTGATTATAATACACAGATAGTGACTGTAGAGCTACGATAGTGATTATAATACACAGATAGTGACTGTAGAGCTACGATAGTGATTATAATACACAGTGACTGTAGAGCTACGATAGTGATTATAATACACAGATAGTGACTGTAGAGCTACGATAGTGATTATAATACACAGATAGTGACTGTAGAGCTACGATTGTGATTATAATACACAGATAGTGACTGTAGAGCTACGATAGTGATTATAATACACAGATAGTGACTGTAGAGCTACGATAGTGATTATAATACACAGATAGCACCTGTAGAGTTACGATAGTAATTATAATACACAGATAGTGATTTTAGAATTACGATAGTGATTATAATACACAGTGACTGAAGAGCTACGATAGTGATTATAATACACAGATAGTGACTGTAGAGCTACGATAGTGATTATAATACACAGATAGTGACTGTAGAGCTACGATAGTGATTATAATACACAGATAGTGACTGTAGAGCTACGATAATGATTATAATACACAGTGACTGTAGAGCTACGATAGTGATTATAATACACAGATAGTGACTGTAGAGCTACGATACTCGGATAGTGATTATAATACACAGCGCCTGTAGAGCTATGATAGTGATTATAATACACAGCGCCTGTAGAGCTACGATAGTGTCCTGTAGTCTATAATCCTTATCTCTCCAGATGTTCATGTCAGGTCTTAGATTCAGAAAATGAGATTTCACCTTATTCAATATCGAAGCTGTACTCGAGTTTCATCTTATTCAATATCAAAACAGTATTCGAGTTTCATTTTGTTCAATATCGAAGCAGTACTCGAGTTTCATCTTATTCAATATCGAAGCTGTACCTGAGTCGAGCTGAAGCCTCCCTGGGGGTTTCTCTGTTTGCTGAGCCACATTACAATTGGTTTAGCATTGACGACAGCTTCCGGTTGATTTCCAACAGTGTAAGCCAGCAATGCATAAGAAGTCATTTCCACTTCTGCCGATGGGGCTCGATAATATATATCCCAAGGGTTTCCGGTTTTCTCTTTTTCAGGTTCGGTGTCACGTGACCAGTATACCATATCAGCTGAAAAAGTACCGGAAACAATACACATGATGTCCGCTAGAAGATCCCAATCGTGGGAAATCCATGGTCCGTCCCACTCCTTTTACCTCAGGTACAAAGGTAAAAGATGTGCGACTGACTCTGGGTTTCTGACATATTGAGATCTACAATATATTAATCCCAGTGTTTTACCAGATATCTACAACATCCCAGTGTTTTTACCAGAGATTTACAATATCCCAGTGTTTTACCAGAGATTTACAATATCCCAGTGTTTTACCAGAGATTTACAACATCCCAGTGTTTTACCAGAGATCTACAACATCCCAGTGTTTTTACCAGAGATTTACAATATCCCAGTGTTTTACCGGAGATTTACAACATCCCAGTGTTTTCTTAAAGATGTACAACATCCCAGTGTTTTTACCAGAGATTTACAATATCCCAGTGTTTTCTTAAAGATGTACAATATCCCAGTGTTTTCCCAGAGATGTACAACATCCCAGTGTTTTACCAGAGATTTACAATATCCCAGTGTTTCCCCAGAGATTTACAATACCCCAGTGTTTTACCAGAGATTTACAATACCCCAGTGTTTTACCAGAGATTTACAATATCCCAGTGTTTTCTTAAAGATGTACAATATCCCAGTGTTTTACCAGAGATTTACAATATCCCAGTGTTTTACCAGAGATTTACAATATCCCAGTGTTTTCTTAAAGATGTACAATATCCCAGTGTTTTCCCAGAGATTTACAATATCCCAGTGTTTCCCCAGAGATTTACAATATCCCAGTGTTTCCCCAGAGATTTACAATACCCCAGTGTTTTACCAGAGATTTACAATATCCCAGTGTTTTCCCAGAGATTTACAATATCCCAGTGTTTTCCTCAAGATTAACAATATCCCAGGATTTTCCTAGAATTCTACAATATCCCAATGTTTTCCCAAAGATCTACACTATTGCATCTATGAAAATTGAAGAAAATATATATCCATGCAGTCTGCATATCTTTAATGCCCATAAAACCACTGTGAAATGAAAATTTCTTAGCCAGTCAACTTACAGAAAAAAAATACTGACATTTCAATTCAACATAAACAGTTACCAAATATAGATTGTAAATAAAAGATTGTTTGTGAATGGGGGTTGTAAAAACAGTGGGGGCAACTGGTAACTTCTGCATATTAAATCATCTTAAAGGGGCATTAGTTGTCATTTTGTCACCAAAAATTGAATTCAATGAAAATTGCTCTATATCATATATTTCAGACTAATAGCACCAGTAATCAATTAATTATTTCAAACACTCAGCATTCAATTAATCATTTCAAACACCCTTTAACCTCAAAGCAGGCACATGAATGTGTAATTAAATACAATCATGTAATTATTGTCTTGCAAGACTATAATTCTTCTTATGCATTTCTTTACACTGAAAGTTAGTTTTATTAAGTTTCTCTTTTTTGTACAAAATAAATGTTTTTATTAGTCATTAATATATATATTCCTATGCCATTGAGAGATTTTGAAAAAAAAATATGCTTTCATAGCTAATGCCCCGCCCCATTAACGGAATATGCAAATTACCCTATGCTATTCTATTACATGTACTTTCACATCTCATTCCCCTAATATTTAGCCCTCCTTTGACAATTACCTCCTTTCCTTTTGAGCTTAGAGCGTAGTAATGCCATGATTTCTAATCGCCTAGTATACTTGGTGCTGTAAAGGGTGTATGCATATGCCATCAGACTCAACATATAGGTGTCCTTCACCTCTTGAAGGTCAAGACAACGAAGAGCACTGAGCACGGCTGGATCCTGTGAACGTTTATAATCAATATATTTATACATGTGTATATCAATGCTTTAATTTGAAGAATACTTGGTTCTGATTCAAAAATACAGTCAAATCTCGTTATCTCGAATTCGATGGGACCAAAAAAAACCCCAACAAACTTCAAGATATTCCAAGGATTCGAGATATCGAGGATAAAATACTAATAAAGATTAAGTGGTTGGGACTTCAAAATCACTTCGACATATCCATGGTATTCGAGATACCGAAATTCAACTGCATGTTTTTCCATTTACTATCAAATGGCTTTATCATAAACTGCATCCTTTATTACATGAAATCTCCTCAACTACTACAGTCAACTTACAGATTTTGGCAGACCAGCTTCCAGCATCGCAATCATCACAAAAGCTGTGAGTGTCCCCTCCTCGTCGTTCCCTTTCCCCCAGCCTCCTTTCAGATAATAGCTGTGCGTGTAGCCAACCTTTGGAAAACAGCCCAGCTCATTCTGCTTTCGTCTGAACCATGATATGCTGGTATTCAAGTCCACCCGGTCAATATCTATGTATTTCTGAGACTGACCGAGACACTTCACGACAAATGCTGTCAGCCACGTGCTTCCGCTGGTTCCCTCCCCTCCTCCAAATGCCGAATACGAGCCATCCGGATGCCTGTATTTCAGTTGTCTCTGATAACCTGGTGATTGTAAACTGTATCATGTCACATGAATACTTGTAACTATTAACCATATCTTGCATCAATGGCTTCAAATGTATGGGTATGTTGTTGTTGGTTTATTTCGAAGAAAGAAGCTATTTAAAAAAAAACTACCTGTGATGTGATTAAGTACATGTATATATAATTTCAATATTTAGTATTTGACCAGGTATGAAAATTATATATAATAAATCTGGCTACAGAGAGTTAATACTTTCTCTAAATGTTTAGTGTTACAAAATAAGCTGTCCATACATGATCATCTGACCTTCATGTCATTTAAGCATTCTACAACATTATCTTAAGAATAAACAATACAATGAAAAGAGTGTCTCACAGAACTTCAATTCTTCATCTAATTTCAATGAAAAAACCCACCGTGTAATAATGACTTTCTACTCAATAAAACAAGAGTACCACAAGGAGTACACCATATGCCTGTTAGACTTTCAGTACAATATCTGTAACCATGATGAAAAAAAGTCCAGAAAATTATTTGACCTACTTCTAACCCTGAAGTAGGTCACAGTGCACCAATCAAGTTGAAATGTCAACAGATTATGAATTTCTCTGAGAGGGCAATACCTGTATTTAGAATGAAAAAAATCTGGAAAACTTTTTGACCTAAATGATGAAAGAAAGTCCAGAAAATTATTTGACCTACTTTTACCCCTAAAGTTGGTCATGGTGCACTAATCCAGCTGAAATGCAAACTGAACTTATATTCCTCCGAGAGGAAGCTTTTAACTAAATTTCAGGGCAATATCTATATCTGTAAAGAAAACAAGATTTTTCTACTAAGTGATACTATGACCTTGACCTTGAGAAACAAAAAGCATTCTCCGCTTGGCATAAGGTGTATGTGTACCAAATTTGACAGTCCTTGCCCCAATGTTTTCATACTAAGTGAAACTACGACCTTGACCTTTGACCCCAAGAAACAATAGACATCTTCCTCTAGTCATGGTGATCAAATGTACAAAGTTGTAAGAACCTAGAGCTTACAGTTCATTTTGTATTTTGCCTACAAGGTCTGGACAGACGGAAAGACAGACAGACGACGTCATACCATAATACATCCCGTCTTTGATGGGCGTCCAATAAAAACCACCGCATCATTCTTACACGGATAAGTGACTTTCTACTCCATTATTATGCATTTTACTAGTTGTTCTTATTTGATAGTGTCAGCTGCATATTTAGAAAAGCAACATAATTTACATATCCAAAGATTTGACCTTAAAAAAAATTGAGACTAAGGGAAAACTTGTTTCATGTTTTTAGTCTCTAAATTTAAACTGTACAAGACACAATCATTGATTAAGAGTTTCTTTTACACCATAAAATAAATGTCAACCCTGGGCAAACTGTCAAAAAATCCTAATCCATAAAATAATGTCAACCCTGGGCAAACTGTCAAAAAATCCTAATCCATAAAATAAATGTCAACCCTGGGCAAACTGTCAAAAAATCCTAATCCATAAAATAATGTCAACCCTGGGCAAACTGTCAAAAAATCCTAATCCATAAAATAAATGTCAACCCTGGGCAAACTGTCAAAAAATCCTAATCCATAAAATAATGTCAACCCTGGGCAAACTGTCAAAAAATCCTAATCCATAAAATAAATGTCAACCCTGGGCAAACTGTCAAAAAATCCTAATTAAATCAGGAAACATAAGGAAAATAGAAAACTCATCCAACTCCTGGTTGTCTCCTGTACACAAACTTGATCAAGAATTCACATGTCTTCCAACAATTCAAAATGTAATGGAGTGGTAGAAAACAATTAGTATTCTGGGCTTGCATCGTACAACAATGGAGTGGTAGAAAACAATTAGTATTCTGGACTTGCATCGTACAACAATGGAGTGGTAGAAAACAATTAGTATTCTGGGCTTGCATCGTACAACAATGGAGTGGTAGAAAACAATTAGTATTCTGGACTTGCATCGTACAACAATGGAGTGGTAGAAAACAATTAGTATTCTGGGCTTGCATCGTACAACAATGGAGTGGTAGAAAACAATTAGTATTCTGGACTTGCATCGTACAACAATGGAGTGGTAGAAAACAATTAGTATTCTGGGCTTGCATCGTACAACAATGGAGTGGTAGAAAACAATTAGTATTCTGGACTTGCATCGTACAACAATGGAGTGGTAGAAAACAATTAGTATTCTGGACTTGCATCGTACAACAATGGAGTGGTAGAAAACAATTAGTATTCTGGGCTTGCATCGTACAACAATGGAGTGGTAGAAAACAATTAGTATTCTGGACTTGCATCGTACAACAATGGAGTGGTAGAAAACAATTAGTATTCTGGACTTGCATCGTACAACAATGGAGTGGTAGAAAACAATTAGTATTCTGGACTTGCATCGTACAACAATGGAGTGGTAGAAAACAATTAGTATTCTGGACTTGCATCGTACAACAATGGAGTGGTAGAAAACAATTAGTATTCTGGACTTGCATCGTACAACAATGGAGTGGTAGAAAACAATTAGTATTCTGGACTTGCATCGTACAACAATGGAGTGGTAGAAAACAATTAGTATTCTGGACTTGCATCGTACAACAATGGAGTGGTAGAAAACAATTAGTATTCTGGGCTTGCATCGTACAACAATGGAGTGGTAGAAAACAATTAGTATTCTGGGCTTGCATCGTACAACAATGGAGTGGTAGAAAACAATTAGTATTCTGGGCTTGCATCGTACAACAATGGAGTGGTAGAAAACAATTAGTATTCTGGGCTTGCATCGTACAACAATGGAGTGGTAGAAAACAATTAGTATTCTGGACTTGCATCGTACAACAATGGAGTGGTAGAAAACAATTAGTATTCTGGACTTGCATCGTACAACAATGGAGTGGTAGAAAACAATTAGTATTCTGGACTTGCATCGTACAACAATGGAGTGGTAGAAAACAATTAGTATTCTGGACTTGCATCGTACAACAATGGAGTGGTAGAAAACAATTAGTATTCTGGACTTGCATCGTACAACAATGGAGTGGTAGAAAACAATTAGTATTCTGGACTTGCATCGTACAACAATGGAGTGGTAGAAAACAATTAGTATTCTGGACTTGCATCGTACAACAATGGAGTGGTAGAAAACAATTAGTATTCTGGACTTGCATCGTACAACAATGGAGTGGTAGAAAACAATTAGTATTCTGGACTTGCATCGTACAACAATGGAGTGGTAGAAAACAATTAGTATTCTGGACTTGCATCGTACAACAATGGAGTGGTAGAAAACAATTAGTATTCTGGACTTGCATCGTACAACAATGGAGTGGTAGAAAACAATTAGTATTCTGGACTTGCATCGTACAACAATGGAGTGGTAGAAAACAATTAGTATTCTGGACTTGCATCGTACAACAATGGAGTGGTAGAAAACAATTAGTATTCTGGACTTGCATCGTACAACAATGGAGTGGTAGAAAACAATTAGTATTCTGGACTTGCATCGTACAACAATGGAGTGGTAGAAAACAATTAGTATTCTGGACTTGCATCGTACAACAATGGAGTGGTAGAAAACAATTAGTATTCTGGACTTGCATCGTACAACAATGGAGTGGTAGAAAACAATTAGTATTCTGGACTTGCATCGTACAACAATGGAGTGGTAGAAAACAATTAGTATTCTGGACTTGCATCGTACAACAATGGAGTGGTAGAAAACAATTAGTATTCTGGACTTGCATCGTACAACAATGGAGTGGTAGAAAACAATTAGTATTCTGGACTTGCATCGTACAACAATGGAGTGGTAGAAAACAATTAGTATTCTGGACTTGCATCGTACAACAATGGAGTGGTAGAAAACAATTAGTATTCTGGACTTGCATCGTACAACAATGGAGTGGTAGAAAACAATTAGTATTCTGGACTTGCATCGTACAACAATGGAGTGGTAGAAAACAATTAGTATTCTGGACTTGCATCGTACAACAATGGAGTGGTAGAAAACAATTAGTATTCTGGACTTGCATCGTACAACAATGGAGTGGTAGAAAACAATTAGTATTCTGGACTTGCATCGTACAACAATGGAGTGGTAGAAAACAATTAGTATTCTGGACTTGCATCGTACAACAATGGAGTGGTAGAAAACAATTAGTATTCTGGACTTGCATCGTACAACAATGGAGTGGTAGAAAACAATTAGTATTCTGGACTTGCATCGTACAACAATGGAGTGGTAGAAAACAATTAGTATTCTGGACTTGCATCGTACAACAATGGAGTGGTAGAAAACAATTAGTATTCTGGACTTGCATCGTACAACAATGGAGTGGTAGAAAACAATTAGTATTCTGGGCTTGCATCGTACAACAATGGAACATACCCACTCTCATGTATCTGAAAGTATCCTCCAGAACCCTGCTGACTTCCTGGTTAGTGTTGTAGAAGTATTGCAAGACAAAGATATTAGGAGCAAATGAAGCCATATTCTGTTCTCCACAGCCGTACGGCATCTTTAGCAAGTCTTTGAGGTTGGTCAGTGCAGGACCCATTACATCACCTAAGTAATTAAACAAAACAGGTACTAAGATTTTAGGATATGTGTGCTCATCTTCATCATTAACAATTTATCATTTTTTAAATCTATTTATCAAATCATTTAATTTTCATTGTCCTGATGAAATTACAACGATTTCGATTGGCTAATTTTTTTTCCATTTCTGCATCATTTAAGAAAATCTGATTTTGAATTCATGTTGTGCATTGATACGTCGTATGGATTTGAAAACAAAATCCTGATTTATTATTTAAACTCATTAATGTTCTAATATATTTACTAATATTAAATGATAAGAAATGAATATTATAATTCTTTTCTTGATGACGTTAGCATTGGGATTCATTCATTAAATACAGTTCCGCGGTTTATCCCTGTCATTACCTATAACATTGACAGTTCTGCGGTACCTATAACATTGACAGTTCTGTGGTTTCTCCCTGTCATTACCAATAACATTGACAGTTCCGTGGTACCTACAACATTGACAGTTCTGCGGTACCTATAACATTGACAGTTCCGCGGTTTATCCCTGTCATTACCTATAACATTGACAGTTCTGTGGTACCTATAACATTGACAGTTCCGTGGTTTCTCCCTGTCATTACCTATAACATTGACAGTTCTGTGGTACCTATAACATTGACAGTTCTGTGGTACCTATAACATTGACAGTTCCGTGGTTTCTCCCTGTCATTACCTATAACATTGACAGTTCTGTGGTACCTATAACATTGACAGTTCCGTGGTTTCTCCCTGTCATTACCTATAACATTGACAGTTCTGTGGTACCTATAACATTGACAGTTCTGTGGTACCTATAACATTGACAGTTCCGCGGTACCTATAACATTGACAGTTCTGCGGTTTATCTCTGTCATTACCAACAAGAGGTACTCTGAGCAATGCTCACTAAGAATACCCCCCGCTTACCCCAATCTCCCAAAGGGTGTTGGTAATAGGTATAAACTACCTCTTTTCTGAGTGTAAAAAACAAATGGCATGACAAACCGAAACATATTGCTACTTCGATGTCCAGTGTGCATGACCTTTGACCTTTTGACCCCAAAATCGATAGGGAACATCTTCATCCCAAGGGTAGTCCATATGTATGATATGGTGACTGTAGGTGGAAAGGATAACGCTTTAGAGCCCGGAAACCATATTGCTACTTCGATGTCCAGTGTGCTTGACCTTTTGACCCCAAAATCGATAGGGAACATCTTCATCCCATGGGTAGTCCATATGTATGATATGGTGACTGTAGGTGGAAAGGATAACGCTTTAGAGCCCGGAAACCATATTGCTACTTCGATGTCCAGTGCGCTTGACCTTTGACCTTTTGACCCCAAAATCGATAGGGAACATCTTCATCCCATGGGTAGTCCATATGTATGATATGGTGACGGTAGGTGGAAAGGATAACAATTTAGAGCCCGGAAACCATATTGCTACTTCGATGTCCAGTGCGCTTGACCTTTGGACCCCAAAATCGATAGGGAACATCTTCATCCCATGGGTGGTCCATACACATGATATGGTGACGGTAGGTGGAAAGGATAATGCTTTAGAGTCCGGAAACCATTGCATCTACAGACGGACGGACAGACAGACGGACAACCCGATTCCAGTATACCCCCCCCCCCCCAACTTGTTGCGGGGGGTATAATAACATTGACAGTTCCGCGGTTTATCCCTGTCATTACCTATAACATTGACAGTTCCACGGTACCTATAACATTGACAGTTCCACAGTTTATCCCTGTCATTACCTATAACATTGACAGTTCCACAGTTTATCCATGTCATTACCTATAACATTGACAGTTCCACAGTTTATCCGTGTCATTACCTATAACATTGACAGTTCCACAGTTTATCCGTGTCATTACCTATAACATTGACAGTTCCACAGTTTATCCATGTCATTACCTATAACATTGACAGTTCCACAGTTTATCCATGTCATTACCTATAACATTGACAGTTCCGCGGTACCTATAACATTGACAGTTCCGCGGTACCTATAACATTGACAGTTCCGCGGTTTATCCCTGTCATTACCTATAACATTGACAGTTCCGCGGTACCTATAACATTGACAGTTCCGCGGTACCTATAACATTGACAGTTCTGCGGTACCTATAACATTGACAGTTCCGCGGAACCTATAACATTGACAGTTCCGCGGTTTATCTCTGTCATTACCTATAACATTGACAGTTCCGCGGTTTATCCCTGACATATTACCTATAACATTGACAGTTCCTCTCTCCGAGTCCTGGATACTGTTAGATGGAATCTGCAATTTAATCTTTTCCGTTAACTTTAACCCTGGTTCGCCTGATTGAAAGAAAACACGGTATGAATAGTACAATTGAAGTGTGTGATTTTCAGAGAAAACAATATTTTTGCATTGCACTCTAAAAACAAGAGGCCCATGGGCCACATCACTCACCTGAGTCACCTTGGCTTATATATTTAAAGATTTTCCCTATATATTCGCATGTAAATCTAACACCCCCTATTGTGGCCCCATCCTACCCCCTAAGGCTGTGATGTTAACAAACTTGAATTTGCACTATGACGGGAAGCTTTCAAGTAATTGTAAATATTTCTGGCCAGTTATTCTTCAGAAGATTTTTAAAGATTTTCCCTACATGTATAATTATATATTTGTATGTAAAACTATGATCCCCGATTATGGCCCCACCCTACCCCTGGAGGCCACGATTTTAACAAGTTTGAATCTGCACTATGTCAGAAAGATTTTATGTAAATTTGTATTTTTGTGATTTTCTTTTGAAGAGGGCATGGCCTTTCATTTGAACAAACTTGAAAGCCCTTCACCTACGGATGCTTTTTGCCAAGTTTGGTTGAAATTGACCCAGTGGTTCTGGAGAAGAAGTCGAAAATGTAAAAAGTTTACAGATGAACAGACGACATACAACAGGCGATCAGAAAAGCTGACATGAGCTTTCAGCTCTGGTGAGCTAAAAACCTATCAAATTTGTACCAATGTACTCTGAACAGACAAAATTAAATTTGTAACAATGAATACTCTAAACAGACATTTAAATTAAATCTGTAACAACGAATATGATTTGCGACAAGAGCTCAATCTCATGCAGTTGTGATTTCATAAGCAGTTTAGGACATTTCAAGAAATGTAAAAGATAGATAATTACATTGTATATAAATTTTAAAAAATTGTCATAACTCCCATAAGTATTACAATTCAAGAGTTTCAATGACATCAAAAAATTCTCTCATACATACCTGTTGGGCATATGTAGGAAGAGTAAGTGTACTCGTTTTCCACCCCCTCAGCTTCGATCAGAAGTTCCCGCCGAACTGCGTCGGATACCCCTGTAGCCTCCCTGCTCACGATACTGTTACCACAGGTACCATCGTCAGCGATAGATTCCGCCTGAAATGATATTGTGTCACCACTAATCCAATAAAATAATAGCTAGATCTAATTAAAGCCCATTGCAACATTTTTTGTAATTGATATTTTGTGTCACATGATATATACTTTGAAATGTACATTTTCTGATTGGCAACATTTAGTATGCATTATATTAATATATTTTTGACATTTTTTGATTTTGCCGATGTTGAGAGGCATACCTGTGTCTGAATGTTGATTTTGCCGATGTTGAGAGGCATACCTGTGTCTGAATATTGATTTTGCCGATGTTGAAAGTCCTACCTGTGCCTGAATGTTAATTTTGCCAATGTTGAGAGACCTACCTGTATCTGAATGTTGATTTTTCCGATGTTGAGAGGCATACCTGTGTCTGAATGTTGATTTTGCCGATGTTCAGAGGCATACCTGTACCTGAATGTTGATTTTGCCGATATTGAGAGTCCTACCTGTGTCTGAATGTTGATTTTGCCAATATTGAGAGTCCTACCTGTGTCTGAATGTTGATTTTGCCGATGTTGAGAGTCCTACCTGTACCTGAATGTTGATTTTGCCGATATTGAGAGTCCTACCTGTGTCTGAATGTTGATTTTGCCGATATTGAGAGTCCTACCTGTGTCTGAATGTTGATTTTGCTGATATTGAGAGTCCTACCTGTGTCTGAATGTTGATTTTGCCGATATTAAGAGTCTTACCTGTGCCTGAATATTGATTTTGCCAATGTTGAGAGGCGTAACCAAGTAACGTAAAGTTTCAGATTCTCCACCACAAACACAAACTGTCCTTGTCCGCATGATGGCAGCTCTGTGGATGGTGAACTCCTTAGAGTTCACTATTGACACTCTCATCTACACAAAAAAAAACTTTCAAATCTTTTCTGAACCCTTTACTACAATAATTTTGGTAGACATTCAGCAAACTGAGTCGCTGAAGGAAGCTTTCATTTTAAATTTCAGCTTTTCTGGCCCAGTGGCTCTTGAGAAGAGAAATTTTAAATGACACCATCCTATTTTTGCATTTTTGTGATTATCTCCCCTTTGAAGGGGGCATTGCACTTCATTTGTACAAACTGAAATCCCCTTCACCTAAAAATGATTTACGTCAAGTTTGGGTGAAATTGGCCCAGTGGTTCTGGAGATTTTCCTATATAGTATCAGTATGTAAAACTTTGATCCCCTATTATGACCCAACCTTACCCTCGGGGGACATGATCTAGCTACTCTATATCAGGAAGCTTTCAATAAAATCTCCATTTTTCTGGCCTGGTTGTTCTTGAGAAAAAAAATTTTTAACTATATATTTACATGTAAAACTTTGATCCCCCTACTGTGGACCCATCCTACCCCAAGGTGTCATGATTTTTCCACTAAGTCAGGAAGCTTTCATGTAAATTTCAGATTTTCTGGCCAAGTGGTTCTTGAGAAAAAGATATTTAAATTACCCCACCCTATTTTCGCATTTTGGAGATTATCTCCCCTTTGAAGGGGGGATGGCCTTTCATTTGAACAAACTTCAATCCCCTTTATCCAAGGATGCTTTGTGTCAAGTTTGGTTGAAATTGGCCCAGTGGTTCTGGAGAAGATAAAAATGTGATAAGTTTACAACAACCACAACAACAGATCACGGAAAGTTTTGATCAGAAAAGCCCACTTGAGCCTTTGGCTCTGGGATTATACACATATTGTCATGATTGTAAGGTTCAATAATTACACTCTTGTCTATACTTTTGAACTGATATAACCATCACACAAATGCAGTGCCCACCGTTGAAATTTTTTTATAATGAACATATAAACAAACGAACAAATAAAAACTTCTGGTCGTCAATGACACATAGTATTACTTAGAAAACACGTTCCTTACCACGAGACATTCTGTCAGATAGTTAAACACTTTCACCAGCACCGGAACCACCTCATTCCTGACGGCCGAGTACGGAAGTGTGAAGGACAAAAAGAACGGCTGGAACGCTGTGATACTGGTGACGGGGGAAATTCCGATCCCAGAGTCCGTGTTTAAACATACGGCACTCCCCTTCCACTCAGTAATAGTGTCCGGGATCTGTCGCATTAGTGTATTCTGACCGGAATCTCTGAAGTGGAAAATAAAATACTGCCATAACCGCTGACACGTTTGTTTATTTTACGCCCAATTCGAGTAACAATTAAATTACAATACCATGTAATCTGAGGCTTATAGTGAATAACCGAATACCATAAAAGTGGTTATCTATACTGGGGGTTACATGTAAGCTGCGTTTTTCCACGTCCAACATCCCGCGTGGGGGAAAAATACAGGGTAACTGAATATAATATATACTACATCAAATATTTATAACTACACGTGTGGGGGTAGTTTCCGCGCTTATTACGTGACCGTGTAATTAGTGTAAATTTCCCCCGCGCATAAATAGGCACTTTTACAGTATAGCATCATTGGAGAAATTCCCTATCAACCATTACCTTCTCAAGATATAACAAAACCATTGAGAGATAAATACGGATTAATGTCAGCTGCGATAGATGTATGGTATACACATGGTTGATTGCTGATACTAGCAGATGACAAACATAATGTTCATAATGAAATATCTCTAAATATCACAGATCTTGTAGTCCTTACCCCCCCCCCCCCCCCCCCCTAACCAATATCTGTTTACTTATGAGATATACAGTGACCCCTCGATATATTGCAAACTTTTGTTCAAGACAAATTTAGACAATAAAGCGGGGGTGGCAATATAACGAATTCACCATTACTGACAAATTAGCCGTGCAGTCAAAAGAAATTCAATACCATCAAGTTATTTGGACTTCATTCTGTATAAACATTTAGATTATCATAAGTTTAATTCAGCAATTACTAATAATTAACCTGAATACCTTGTCCAGACTGTCACACTTCACTGCACCGCTATCAAAGTACAGGTGTGATTACCGATGGGTGCCAAGTAATTGGCATTATATTATCGACGGTAAACCCTATAAAATTTGACCATTTTTTGGGGTGAAAATCAGTGGCATATGGCAATATGCGTGGTTGGCATTATAACAGAGGAGTTAACATGGGAGGAAATCTGTTCTTTAGGATTTTCAGGGAACAAGCGGTGGTGGCATTATAACGGGGGGGCAATATATCGAGGGAACACTGAATCTTTTTTGTCATGAGATAATAAAATTTATCTCTTTTGTCATGAGATAATAAAATTATCTCTTTTGTCATGAGATGATGAAAAATATCTCTTTTGTCACAAAAGAAATAGTGTATAAGCGGATTTGATTTTTGGCATAATTAGTGAGAGTGATGAGGTCGCTAAAATTGAATATCTCTAACAATTTATTCCATATCAGAGGTAATAGTTACCTTTACTAGAATTATAAAGTCCCTAAAATTAGTTCTTGCTAAATACATATACCCAATTCTATAGAAAAATCACTTAAAATTTGAGTCTCGCTCAAAATTCCGCTTGTACTGTATATATATAAATTAATTCTCATAGATTGATACATTTTGTAAGTTCATGCTAACCTGTTTGGACAGGATGTCAACCATGTAAATGAGCATTGTAAATATTCCCCTTAAAATCAAAAGTTGAAAATTTTAAGTGCAAATTGGAATAGAAATCTCTCATACCCGATGATTTCTATTTCCCAAAGCCATGTTTCTGGAAAAAAGCTCCTGACATCATCACTGGCTGTTAAATCTGCTGTCGAGGGTACCTCGTTACCATTTATTTCTGAATAAACTGTCAATTTTGAGGAAAAAAATATTACATTGTATTCTTTAATGTACGTGGGTTAATTATATTTTTTGTTTCATTTGATTAAACGTTAACACACACACACAAAAACTTATTTCATTGGAAATGTTATCCAAACCAGGTGTTTTCTTCAACTTTAACAAATATAGTTTATAAAAACCCTGTTTGTTGAAACTTTTTAATGTGTTATTCATATCTGGAGAGAACCTCTTTATTTGCCCTCTGTTTAAATTAGAGGATCCAAATAAGCCTGAAAACCATGGAGGAATTAGCTATGAATAATAGTACCGGAAAATTATTCAACTTAATATTGTATAACAGACAAATTTCTAATTCAAAAAAACATCATTCACAAATCACCAAATTTAATAGGTTTTTCAAAAATTGCTAAAACGCATCAAAGATGCGTATGGCTGAGTTGCAGTTTGGAAAATTATGCACGCTTGCATTCACGAAGTAAAAACATGCACTTATTTAATATAGTTTATAAGTATGAAGCTTTGAATGGCCACAATAGGTATTTAGTGTGATAATGACCTTGACCTTTGGCCTTTCAAAAGCAACATGAATCTTGAATGTCATCAGGATAATTTTGAAGTCTGATAAACATGCACCAGCAATTACATCTATAAAAGTTAGAGGCAAGCTCAAATCTACAGTATATAGTGAAAAAGAGACCTTGACCTTTGACCTCAAAATAAATGCGAACCTTCCTCTTTTGGATGTGATCAAAATATGGAAGTCTGACAAAGATGCACCAAGTAGTATGAAAGTTAGAGACCTGACAAGCTCAAATCTACGGCATTTAGTGGCAAAGTGACCTTTGACCTTTTGACCTCAAAATAAATAGGAACCTTCCTCTTTTGGATGTGATCATGTTTATGTAAGTTTCACAAAGATGTCCCTAGTAGTATGAAAGTTTAGATACATGTATTTATATTTAAGTTTCTATTGAATATTAAAGACGACATATCATCTAAATGGTTTACACACATACACTATATATATAAACACAGTTTGGCACCGTTCTGGATCGAGTCAGAACCTCCGGAGATCATGAAATTGACAATTTTGGTAGAGATCTTCCTGCTCATGTTGTAGAGAATAAGAATTTTAAAATTTGTCAATTTTTGACAGTATTTGCCCCGCCACTACGGCCCCAGGGGTGCAAGAGTCGTGAAATTTACAATTTATGGCCCCCTTGTTAAAAAATGCTTATAGTCATACCAAATCTGAAAAAAATTGGAATGATAGTTATCAAGATGCTAGAAATGTTCAGCTGTTAATGCACGGCGGACGATGACAGAAACAAACCAATACGGAAGTTACGAGTTCCCCAAGAGTTATTTCCCTTTGTCGAACTCTTCCGTAAATTATGACGTAAAATATGATGACAATGGGTACATTTGCTAATTACTATTGTTGCATTATTTCTTAAAAGATGATATCCAGAGTTTCTGAGACCATCCTATCTCAGGGGAAAGGCAACTTTAGTGAGTTTATGAGTATTGGATAACAAAATGGCTCAAACAAATACTGTTAATTGCCATCTTTCTTTGATAAAAGCGTCACTCATGTAGAAGAGGAAACGAATAATGATTTAATAGCCAATTTGATGATCTTATTCAAACAGATTATGCTTGATATGGACAGAATATACATACCAATCATTATGATTGATATAAACAAAAGTTACGTTTTTATTACATTAATCATACGTAATCGTTATGTACAATGCCAGTCTACGATATAATGTATACATTGTGTACCCACCATACGTCATAAAATGCGAAAGAGTTCGACAAAGGGAAATAATTTTTGTGTAACTCGGAACTTACGTATTGCAATAGGTCACCTGAGTTTTGTATTGGTTGAGCTTTCATTTTCAATAAAAAATAATAATAAAAGTTTATCAATAAAAATTGTATCTATATTAAAGAAAATATACATACCTCGATTATACATATATAGAGGGTAAATGTAATCAATGCATGGTCTGGTCTCCAACTTCAGATTCGTAAAAACTCGCAATCCAAAAGTCTATAACCAAACATAAGATGTTAATTTGCATTATACTCAAACTAACATGAAATGTTTAGATTTACTGAAAGATAATCCTAAAGGTTAATAGGTAATGAGAATTTGAAAAATTGCTGGATGTACATGTATCCCATTTCATTGTGTACATTATTGGTTTGGCAAATAAATATCTTTTCTTAGACATTCATCTCCATTTCAACCTTTTATTTTTGTCTTGTGTATATTTGTATCAAATATAATTATGATATTTACCATATATTATGTTTCTTTTTAAGATGCAAAAATAAAGAACTGCAGCAATAAAAATGAATGGAAAGAAAAGTAAATAGGTTTACACAGCATGCATTGCAAAAACCTTATTTTTCACATTTTAAAAATATTGCTAGCCTGTTTGCTATCAAATATCTGCTTATATCCTTGCATTGCCTTTCTCATTTGTAGCAAATCCAGATGGAACCTTGGCTACATGTAGTATGCTTATTGGTAGCAATATATCCTTCATCCTGATTGGATCTTAGCTGGTGTTCTCATTTGTAGCAATTATCCTTAATCCAGGTTGGATTTGAGTATTATCATTTATAGCCATTGTCCTTAATCCAGATTGGATCTTAGCTAGTGTTCTCATTTGTAGCAATTATTCTTAATCCAGGTTGGATTTGAGTATTATTATTTATAGCTATTGTTCTTAATCCAGATTGGATCTTAGCTAGTGTTCTCAATTGTAGCAATTATCCTTAATCCAGGTTGGATTTGAGTATTATCATTTATAGCCATTGTCCTTAATCCAGATTGGATCTTAGCTAGTGTTCTCATTTGTAGCAATTATCCCTAATCCAGGTTGGATTTGAGTATTATCATTTATAGCTATTGTTCTTAATCCAGACTGGATCTTAGCTAGTAATCTCATTTGTAACAATTGTCCTTAATCCAGGTTGGATTTGAGTATTATCATTTATAGCTATTGTCCTTAATCCAGATTGGATCTTAGCTAGTAATCTCATTTGTAACAATTGTCCTTAATCCAGGTTGGATTTGAGTATTATCATTTATAGCTATTGTCCTTAATCCAGATTGGATCTTAGATAGTGTTCTCATTTGTAGCAATTATCCTTAATCCAGGTTGGATTTGAGTATTATCATTTATAGCCATTGTCCTTAATCCAGATTGGATCTTAGCTAGTGTTCTCATTTGTAGCAATTATCCTTAATCCAGGTTGGATTTGAGTATTATCATTTATAGCTATTGTCCTTAATCCAGATTGGATCTTAGCTAGTGTTCTCATTTGTAGCAATTATCCTTAATCCAGGTTGGATTTGAGTATTATCATTTATAGCCATTGTCCTTAATCCAGATTGGATCTTAGCTAGTGTTCTCATTTGTAGCAATTATCCTTAATCTGGATTGCATCCTAGCAATCAATTTGACTTGTGTATAACATTTACCTTAAACGTTTGGTAGGAATCCACCGGAATATCTGATGGATTTCTAAGCAAAGACGGATCTGAAAATTTCAAAACTTACATTGAAACATTTACTCTTCTTCACAGTGTGTTAAAAGAAAATCAAGTTTTATATAGAAGTTTCAGGCAGGATTTGAATATTTGCATTATCAGTTAAGACAAATGAAAGGGAGGATTACATTGGACAGTTTACATTATCAGTTTAGACAAATGAAAGGGAGGATTACATTGGACAGTTTACATTATCAGTTAAGAAAAATGAAACCCTGGGAGGATTACATTGGACAGTTTACAGTTATTGAGTTTAAACAACATCTGCCTGGATGACATCCATTTTTCACACAGGAAACGATGTCACTGTGGTAATTGGCACAACAGATAAAAGTGCTTTCCAAATTTTTACTCCATCTACATGCTTTTCTTTGAGTCAATTTAATATAAATTTCTTATCCAGTTTCAAACTATTTGGTTTCATTTTCTATACTTGGAGTAAAGCTACCACTGCAACTGAAAGTCAATAATTGGTGACAAAATATATTTATTTCAGTACCATTTTTCTCTATTTTGTGAGAAAACTTGCGCATTTTGTGCCGTTTTTATTAATCTCGCAGTAAAACTTCCATATTTCAGTGCCGTTTTTATCTTTTTAAGTGTACATGCACACAAGTATATGTATCTATGTAGACTTCATCCTAGAACGTGAATATTTTAAAATACTTCGATCGACATAGAATGTAAGTATTTCCATGCTGTTGTTCTCTACGTGGCGTGTCTCATGATAACCTTGTAAGTATTTCCATGCTGTTGTTCTCTACGTGGCGTGTCTCATGATAACCTTGTAAGTATTTCCATGCTGCTGTTCTCTACGTGGCGTGTCTCATGATAACCTTGTATATTTCTGTGTTGACTTTATCTGTCACTACTTCATCAGTGATATATTTAAGGCCTATGCTTTTTATGATTCAACTAATACTAAACTTCATACTGGTTTAATCTATTCAATGACAAACTTGTGATTTTATGAGATACTGTCACCATTTCTTGAGATAAAATTTACCCATTTAATTAATAAAACATACATAGTTCTGTGCTGTCTTCATTAATTTAAACATATTTTTTCAAAAACTCAAAAGGATCAGGCAACAGGCATAGCCAAATGTAGTCCCTCTTCCACTGTATATATACAAAAATTATGCATTTCTTTTTACTTTTAATAAACAGATATAACAATAGATCATATGTATTTCTTTGATGCATCAATTCCAAAATAAACTTACATATTTCTTCTGTACTATTTCTGTCCTCTTCTTTGCAGTTTCTTTTATTGTCCGCGTACAAATAGTGACGGTCGGGATCCGTCTCTGATGTCACTAAACTGTAAAACTGCAGGAAATATCAAAACATTTATATTATTCTGATTGTTGTTTTGTCTCGACATTAAATCATTTTTGTATACAAGCTGGAAAGTTATTATGCAAAACTCTGCATTTTTCGGTTGTTCTACCCCAAGTCTACAAGACAGGAATTCAATAACAAAATATCATATATAAGAATTCTTCCATACTGATCGAATACTTTTCTTGAAAGAAGAATTTTAATGCTGTTACCCAGCATAAAACTATTTAAAACTTTGCCCGAAATTAATTGAATGTGTCAACATTAGAAAGAAAAGTGAATATAACAAACAGTATTCAATCTCATAACTCCTCTAAGGAATACAAAATTAAAGAGTTGTGTAAGCACGGACCACTGGTTACACTCACTGTGAGCCCTATATCTTGATCAGGTAAACAGAGTAATCTGTAATCAAAATCAGTGTGTACAAATGGCCTAACAATTGCTATAAAACAACTCAGACAGCATTTGATTCAGTAACTGGTTGTACTGACAAACTAGATCGTTATAACGACCATAAAATTTGCAATGTGGTGTTTGTGTTGTACAGTGATGTGGTGTTTGTGTTGTTGTACAGTGATGTGGTGTTTGTGTTGTACAGTGATGTGGTGTTTGTGTTGTTGTACAGTGATGTGGTGTTTGTGCTGTTGTACAGTGATGTGGTGTTTGTGTTGTTGTACAGTGATGTGGTGTTTGTGTTGTTGTACAGTGATGTGGTGTTTGTGTTGTTGTACAGTGATGTGGTGTTTGTGCTGTTGTACAGTGATGTGGTGTTTGTGCTGTTGTACAGTGATGTGGTGTTTGTGTTGTACAGTGATGTGGTGTTTGTGTTGTTGTACAGTGATGTGGTGTTTGTGTTGTACAGTGATGTGGTGTTTGTGTTGTACAGTGATGTGGTGTTTGTGTTGTTGTACAGTGATGTGGTGTTTGTGTTGTTGTACAGTGATGTGGTGTTTGTGTTGTTGTACAGTGATGTGGTGTTTGTGTTGTATAGTGATGTGGTGTTTGTTGTTGTACAGTGATGTGGTGTTTGTGTTGTTGTACAGTGATGTGGTGTTTGTGTTGTATAGTGATGTGGTGTTTGTTGTTGTACAGTGATGTGGTGTTTGTGTTGTTGTACAGTGATGTGGTGTTTGTGTTGTATAGTGATGTGGTGTTTGTGTTGTATAGTGATGTGGTGTTTGTGTTGTACAGTGATGTGGTGTTTGTGTTGTTGTACAGTGATGTGGTGTTTGTGTTGTACAGTGATGTGGTGTTTGTGTTGTACAGTGATGTGGTGTTTGTGTTGTTGTACAGTGATGTGGTGTTTGTGTTGTACAGTGATGTGGTGTTTGTGTTGTACAGTGATGTGGTGTTTATGTTGTTGTACAGTGATGTGGTGTTTGTGTTGTTGTACAGTGATGTGGTGTTTGTGTTGTTGTATAGTGATGTGGTGTTTGTGTTGTATAGTGATGTGGTGTTTGTGTTGTATAGTGATGTGGTGTTTGTGTTGTATAGTGATGTGGTGTTTGTGATGTTGTACAGTGATGTGATGTTTGTGTTGTTGTACAGTGATGTGGTGTTTGTGTTGTACAGTGATGTGGTGTTTGTGTTGTTGTACAGTAATGTGGTGTTTGTGTTGTACAGTGATGTGGTGTTTGTGTTGCACAGTGATGTGGTGTTTGTGATGTTGTACAGTGATGTGGTGTTTGTGTTGTTGTACAGTGATGTGGTGTTTGTGTTGTACAGTGATGTGGTGTTTGTGTTGTACAGTGATGTGGTGTTTGTAATGTTGTACAGTGATGTGGTGTTTGTGTTGTACAGTGATGTGGTGTTTGTGTTGTATAGTGATGTGGTGTTTGTGTTGTAGTACAGTAATGTGGTGTTTGTGTTGTACAGTGATGTGGTGTTTGTGTTGTACTGTTATGTGGTGTTTGAGTTGTTGTACAGTGATGTGGTGTTTGTGTTGTATAGTGATGTGGTGTTTGTGTTGTACTGTTATGTGGTGTTTGAGTTGTTGTACAGTGATGTGGTGTTTGTGTTGTACAGTGATGTGGTGTTTGTGTTGTTGTACAGTGATGTGGTGTTTGTGTTGTACAGTGATGTGGTGTTTGTGTTGTACTGTTATGTGGTGTTTGAGTTGTTGTACAGTGATGTGGTGTTTGTGTTGTATAGTGATGTGGTGTTTGTGTTGTATAGTGATGTGGTGTTTGTGTTGTACTGTTATGTGGTGTTTGTGTTGTATAGTGATGTGGTGTTTGTGATGTTGTACAGTGATGTGGTGTTTGTGTTGTATAGTGATGTGGTGTTTATGTTGTACAGTGATGTGGTGTTTGTGTTGTTGTACAGTGATGTGGTGTTTGTTTCCTGTCATGTTGTGGTGAGATATTTGTGCTGTCATTTATGTAACCCATATATCTAAAGGTCTTCCTTACCAACAGCTTTGGTTGGAAATCCCCTATCAAAATGATTTTTTCAAGATACATGCACAGATAAATAAATGCAAAATAATACAAGTAACATCCCTCCAAATATTTGTCTTCACCATATTATTTTCTTTTACAAGATGCACATATCAATAGTGATATTTGGTATCATCTGATGTGTACCTTTTCTGGAGTTATCCGATGATCAGCTTTCAGGAGATCTATGCTTTTATCTACCACACCAACAGAACAGGCTGACTGGGGGTCCCCCACAATACGGAGAGTAGCATTGGACCCAGGCCTAATAGAACTACCGACAAATTCCATGTTCACCTAACAAAATATATGAATAATTTGAGAAGTCCCATTTTCATGAACATCAAACAAGAAATATAATGATATCGAAGGATTTGAGATACTTGTGTTAAAATAATGAAAAACGTAATGCAAAGTAAAATGTATATAACCTTATTATCAAAACACTTTTCCACTTGGAAAGTTTTACTGCTGGAAACTATCTCTCCATCCTTTCTTATATAGTATATCATGACTTGTGTTTCTGGAGCAAATTTGGCCGTAATTGGAATGCTAATTTGGACCCGGCCGATGAAGCCACTTTTTTCGGTTGTATCATCAAAACATTTAATATCACAGCAAGTTCCTTCTACATATTTAAAATTGCGGCATTTCGGGACTTCACAGAGCATTTGAGTGCAGAACACATCTCCACTGGAACACATGCACTCTTCACATGGTTTTAAGGGGTCTTTATACATGGATCCATCAGGCACTATGTTTCCTGTTGAATCTAGACAACTTTTCTCTGAAATTAAACACAAAAAATACATAAACTGTGGAAAAATTTCCACTCTTTGTTCCTAATATTCTTCTAATAACCTAATAATATCATAAGTAAAAGTATTTTGTGATACAAGTAGTTACTCACAATTTATACTAGCAAATCATTCAAGCATAAGCTTCAATCAAACCTCAACAGGTCTTTTGGGTTTAGCTGTAACCAATACATTGATCCACAGAAGTTCATGACCTTATATTTTGACCGAAAAATCAGCCACAACCACCCACCATGAGCCTTAGACAAACATCAGATCCACCATTAAATTGTTTTGAATGGTAAACAATCAAACGTATCAACCGATCATATTAAAGCATATACACATCTTTTTGTATGAGGAATGGTTCACCATTTTTCCTTTGAAATTTGTAATTCAGACAATATAGGTATCCAGACAAACTTAATGGAGCCAATTCTACTTTTTCCCACAAACTCGCGGAAGTGTATGCTGCGGATTGCCTTCTGTCATAGGCCTCAAAATCAGATAACAGGGGACAGAAAGTGATCCGAATACAGCTCAAGTGAGCTATAAAAAAAAAACAAGTTGCTTTTGTGAACACAAATGCCCCCAATAATGGCCAATTCTAAAGATGGCCAAATTCACAAGGACAAATATATTGGTACCAGTAGAAAGATCTTGTCACAATAAATGCTCATGTGCAATATGAAAGCTCTAATATTTACCATTTAGAAATTATGACGAATGTCAAATTTTTTAAAAGTAGGTCAAACTCCAAGGTCAAGGTCACAGGGTAAACAAGAGGCCCATGGGCCACATCGCTCACCTGAGTCACCTTGGCCCATATCTGAAGACTTTCCATATATATTTGCATATAAAACCTAATAGTCCCTATTATGGCCCAAACTACCCTTTGCAAACTTGAATCTACACTATGTCAGAAAGCTTTCATGTAAATGTCAACTTCTTTGGCCCAATGGTTCTTGAGAAGAAGATTTTTAAAGCTTTTTCCTATATTTGTATGTAAAACTTTGACCCCCCCCCCCTCCACTTGTGGCCCCATCCTACCCCCCAGGGGCCATGATTTGAACAAACTTGAATCTGCACTATGTCAGAAAGTTTTCATGTAAAAATCAGCTTTTCTGGCTCAGTGGTTCTTGAGAAGAAGATTTTTAAAGATTTTTCCTATATATTTGTATGTAAAACTTTGATCCCCTATTGTGGCCCCATCCAACCCCAGGGGCCCATGATTTGAACAAACTTGAATCTGCATTATGTCAGGAAGCTTTCAAGTAAATCTCAGCTTTTCTGGCTTAGTGGTTCTTGAGAAGAAGATTTTTAAAGTTTTCCCCTATATATTTGTATGTAAAACTTTGATCCCCCCTTGTGGCCCCATCCTACCACCGGGGGTCATGATTTGAACAAACTTGAATCTGCAATATGTCAGGAAGCTTTCAGGTAAATTTCAGCTCTTCTGACCCAGTGGTTCTTGAGAAGAAGATTTTTAAATGACCCCATTTTTGTGATTATCTCCCCTTTGAAAGGGACATGGCCCTTCATTTGAACAAACTTGAAAGCCCTTCACCCAAGGATGCTTTTGGCCATGTTTGGTTGAAATTGGCCCAGTGGTTCATGAGAAGAAGATGAAAATGTGAAAAGTTTACAGACGGACGCCGGACAAAATGTGGTCAGAAAAGCTCACTTGAGCCTTCGGCTCAGGTGAGCTAAAAATGTTATGGTACCCATGGAAAGGTCTTGCCACAAGAATACTCATGTGAAATATCGAAGCTCTAGCACTTACTGTTCAAAAGTTATTAGCAAGGTTAAAGTTTCAGACAGAATCACAAAATTACAGAATGACAGACAGGGCAAAAACAATATGCCCCCCCCCCCCCCCCCCCCCCCGATCTTCGATCTCGGGGGCATAAAAAGAAGCACAAAGGAGGCCTAATATGTCAGGTTAACCTTCACAGTATCAAATGTTTAAGTTACTCATATTGTAAGTTAATCATCATGTGAATCTAAATTAAATTTCTGACCTGTATATATTCATTACTGGAAGAAAATACCTGAACTTTCCTCATCACGACATATAAAACCACAGCAGGTACCCTCCACCAAATCATACTTGTCACAGGGAGGGGCATCACAGTATATGTAGTTACAGTTAGTCGGCTCTCCGTTCTCACACATACACATGTGACAGGGGTCCGACACATTGGGAGAAAACAGATCTCCGTTTTTTATAGTTTTTCCGCTTTGGTCTAGACAGTTTCCTGTAAATGAAACAGAACCTAATACATGTACATGCCAATGAGTGGTTACTAAGAAATATACATCTGATCTGTGATTAATTATAGTTTAATGCCCCGCATTTCACTCGATCCTGTATTTAACTGAAACCATCTCGTATGATATGACTTTAAATTTCCAACTAGATGCTGTCAGATATTCTACAGAGAAATTTTAGTTCACATGTGTATACATATATACATTGTGTCTACTTGTCAATTTCCTGTCAGTATGGTGTTATAGTTGTAGGAAATACAATAAGATTACTGTTAAACATATGATGTGTATTGATGATTTTGAGTTAGGGCTATTCCAGCAAAAACAAGAGGTACTGTGAGCAATGCTCACTAAGAATACCCCCCACTTACCTCAATCTCCCAAAGGGTGTTGGTAATAGGTATAAACTACCTCTTTTCTGAGTGTAAAAAACAAATGGCATGACAAACCGAACCATATTGCTACTTCAATGTCCAGTGCGCTTGACCTTTGACCCCAAAATCAATAGGGAACATCTTCATCCCATGGGTAGTCCATATATATGATATGGTGACGGTAGGTGGAAAGGATAATGCTTTAGAGCCCGGAAACCATTGCGTCTACAGACGGACGGACGGACGGACAGACAGACGGACAACCCGATTCCAGTATACCCCCCCACAACTTGTTGCGGGGGGTATAAAAATATGGGGGGGAGGCACTTTATTTTTAAGACAGCCACCCATACAATTAAATTTTCCTCTGCTACCACCACCCATACAAATAGATTCTCCCCTGCCACCACCACCCATACAAATAGAATTAAGAATTCAATTTGTGATTCATTCTCTACCCAAACTCAAGTTGTAATATCATCTTAAGCATGTTCATTTTAATAGTTCAACAGAGAAGGTTTGCTCATACCAAAATTATTACACTACCGTAGTGGCCTAATGTTTAGCATTTGGTCTTCTAGCATTGTTGTAGGTTAGAACCTTGCCCTTGACATAGGCCTAAGTGTTAAAACAGGTTGTACATGTTGGTGTTTCAGACATATGTGGCACATCACAATGTTCTGAGGAAATTCGGGCATTTTTAAATATTTTTTTTACATGAATGCGGATATTATTATTACCTTGAAAGACCTGACAATAATTGCCAAAGCCATTGGCTGATAAAAGTGTAGAAACACGTTTTGGTGGGCTCATGTCTGCAACTTCTTTGTTAACTCATACATAATTTTCTCTCGTTCCCTTCCGAGTTCGCTAAAAATATCCCTTAATAGATCATATCTGGAGATGGTGTTAATTTATACATCTAATCATCCAACAGAAAACATTTCGTTTTCATTTATTCATTTATTATTGTTGTCATTTCTACACAAACGGAAACATTTACTTTGAATAGAGTTATCTGCCTATTTATCAATCTTTTTCCGTACATAATGTAGGATGGTGCCACTTTTCTTCTTCCTCTTCTTTAATTTATAATAAAAGAAATTTCGCAACATGATACAGACTCAGTGTAATGTCTTCATTTTTATCATAATTCACTAGAACTATTTTTTTTTAACCTAGAAGACAACCACCCATACAAATACATTTTCCCAACTCACCACTACCCATACAAATACATTTTCCCATTACTCACCACAACCCATACAAATACATTTTCCCAAATTACCCCCACCCATCCAAAAAAATATCAACTGCCTTCCCCCCCCCCCCCCCCCCCCCCCCATTTTTTGCTGGAACAGCCCTTACAAATGTTAGTAATGATCAGTTCTAACACTTTATTGTTCAATTATGTAAGGACGAGATTCATTGATTCAATGTACAGTGACTACTTATTACACAATAGAGTTTCTTTGTCATGTGCTTGGCTGCTATCGAGATTCAACGGATTTATTTCAGCATAGAGTTTCTTTAATTGTCATGTGCTATTTGCTTGTACAGCTATAGATTTCGATGTTGAGATTTTCTTTGTCATGTGCTAATTGCTAAATACAGCTATAGATTTCGGTGATGAGATTTTCTATGTCATGTGCTAATTGTTACAGTGTATGTACAGCTATAGATTTCGATGATGAGAGTTTCTTTGTCATTTGCTAATTGCTACAGTGTATGTACAGCTATAGATTTCAATGTTGAGAGTTTCTTTGTCATGTGCTAATTGCTACAGTGTATGTACAGCTATAGATTTCGATGATGAGAGTTTCTTTGTCATTTGCTAATTGCTATGTACAGCTATAGATTTCGATGATGACAGTTTCTTTGTCATGTGCTAACTGCTATGTAGATGCAGCTATAGATTTCGGTGCTTTTTTGTAATTTGCTATGTTTTGCTCATGCGAAATATATAATTTGTTTTTTTAATCTTCATTAGGGCAAAATGAGATATATTTCTGAAAGAATGAAGTTAGATTTTTAATATTAAGTTATTTTAGAGTCTGCTATCATTTTTTTTTCTTAAGAATTATTGTTTGTGGTAACTTTAGAAATCAGTGGTGATGTACCGTAAGCTAGTTACTGAGTTGATTTGCGTAATTGTAATGACTATTTAAAATAGGGAATATTTAGGGGAAATTTATTCTTCTATGGAAATTAGTAAATAATTCATTCATTAGAGCACAGTAAAGCAATCCATGATAGATGTCACAACTTAACTTGTAATTTTCAGATTCATTTAGTACTGAGTGCAGCATCGAGTTGTTTTTTTCTATTTCGAGACTGTGAAGTTTGATAATTAATTAAAAACTTGTGGTGGAGTATTTCCCAAGTGTGATTGTCCTTTGAGAAATCTACAGTATTTAAAACTCTAATTTCAATACATTTTGCATTTGAGTAAGCCGCTATTCATCTTATGAGTGACTGACCCTACGATGACTACCTCGGATAGGACTCTCGTTCATTGTTGATGTTGTCCTGAGTTATTCCCCTTGAATGTGTTTTGGGAGAATGATCGAATTATGAAATGTTCAAAGTAAGATTTTTGTGTGCATGTCGATCTCTTCATCTTGTTCACGGAATCATCTGTCGTCTAGTTTTCTTTTAAGGTACTTGATAAGATTGCACTTACTGTTCAGCTTAACTCTGCGAAAGAAATCCTCTGCTGCATTGATTTCATGCTGTTGTTTGGAAATTATCATTAAAGTTAACTTTATGAACTTGCGTATCATTTCTGAGTTATATTTAGACACTGTTTAGGCATGTTGTTTAGTCACAGCCAGTGTTAGGTTTGGAGTAGAGTAGGGTAAATATGTGTTTAATATTTATTTTCCCTTCCACAGCTATTAATGTGGGAAGAGGACTTTCCCAGCGCGATAGGCTTTAAAATGTTCACAGTTTACTTAACATCTTACAGTTAGCATTTTCATGTATTAATGTGCACTGGTTCAGTATCCATGGTAATAATAGTCTGTTCCATTATTATCATTAACCGCGGCTGCGATTCACCTTGATGGATATTTGGACTATATCAAAATTTAGATATACAAATTAAAATTTGTTACATAATTACTCCAGTGTGACCATGGAAACTGGTACAGACTTGACATCCATGGTAATAGAAACGGCACTGTCACTTGCCCCCCCTCATTTCCATTCGATGCTTTCGGTATTTATAAATGTTTTGTCATTGACGACGTTGATCCTATGGTGTATTTCAAATGTATCTGACATATCTTTCATACTGTATAGGGGGAAAATAAATCGCGGTGGAAATTTTCGCTATATTTGCAGTCTAGACAAATCCGCGAATTTCAGAAACCATGAATATTTTTATTTTTATTATTCTTTAATACACAATGTGTTTTTAAAAAAGGGGGGACTTATAGTGATTCGAATCCGCGAATTTATGGACCCATGTTTTAAAATGAAAAAAAAACGCAAAAATTACAACCCTTGAAATCATTCCCCTTTCATTGTTTTGTCCACGATGCCATTTATTGGACAACAAATCAAATCAAGCCACATATCAAATTTTGACACCATGTTGTTTAAACGGATTTCTAATAATGATTCTATTATAAAAACCGGACCCGAACCGAAATCCAAAAATGGAACTGAACCCGGCCGAAACAACATGACCCGTGGTTTTTGGTTATTTCAGGCATCCCTTGCAGCCCTAGTTGATGCATAATTCCTGTAATTGTACCTAAAAACAGCAGGACTTTTAATAAAATGACCCCGCATCATAAACTATCAGAAAAAAACCCCAACTAAACAGGTAACAAAATTGATATTCACCCGTGTCTTCATATTCATAATCAGGACAGGTGAAACCACAGCAGGTGCCCTCAATCAGCTGATAGTTTCTACAAGGTGGTTCGTCACACATGGCCATGGCACAAAACTTTGGAGTCCCATCATTACAGCTGCACATCCAACACGGGTTTGACACATTTGGGGCAAAGTTTGAACCATCATCAAATAGCTTTCCACCATTATCTTTACATGACTCTGCAAATGTGACATTTTCAATAAACAAGAATGGTTATATGATCAAATTTGCAATGTGTTCATAAGCTTCTTTTACGTCCTATTAAGAATTTTTCACTCGTGTTAATTTTACATTTAGTAGAACATGTCTTGTATCTGAATCAAGAATATGTGATTACGTTCAATACTTGTTGGTTGGTTGTAGATTGTTTAAAGACTATCTCAAAAATCTTTCACGCATATGGAGACGTCACCATTGCCCGTGAAGACGTGCAAAATTTTAGGCCTATACTTGGCACTTACGGCCTTTGAGCAGGGCGGGATCTTTGTCGTGCAACATCTGCTGTGACACATAGGTTTTGCGATCTCATCCGAAGGACCGCCCCATTTAGTCACCTCTTATGACAAGCAAGGGGTACTGAGGACCTATTCTACACCGGATTGATTGATTGATTGTTTTTACGTCTCGTTGACAATTTTTCACTCATATTGAGACGTCACCAGCTGTAGGTGAAGTACCACAAATTTAGACCTATGGTTAGCGCTCAGGTATGTTGCAGTGAGGGTTCTTTAGCATGCCAACCAACGCCTGTCACGACATAGGACCTCCGTTTTTAAGGTCATATCCAAAAGACCCGTAATTCTCACTTCTAAATCCTCGACTCAATGGACGAATGCTACACCAGAGAAATTGGATAAGGATGAAAAGTGGAGGATATCATATGTACATGTACAACAATATTTTGAAATTGGAAACTTGCACATTTACTTTATTTAGTCAAAAAATGCAGTTTTAGTAGAAAGCAATCTGGAAGAATTTTTAAAAACCTGCTTTACTTGAACCCGTTCTGCTAACCTACGGAGCCACTCATCTAGGCGATGATTTTTTAAATGAAAAGACAAATATTGCTGATTTTTATATTTTGATCCATGTTTTAAAAGGAAGTCAGCCATATGACGATGTAGTGTACTTCCTTAAAAGATTTCACGCAGAAAAGAAAGAAATGACAATAGGTGTAATAGTAGTTGGACTTACTCGTGCTCCGTCGATTTCGAGCCAGTATGGGGTTAGCGGTAATAGGTTCTGTTGTGTTGTGTTTAGAAAGCTGCGATGTCACATTCTAAAATAATAAGAAATTTTCAAATTGTATGAGGAATAGATATATCAAACAATTGAGAGACCCACAGGCCTTATTGATCACCAGCGTATTAGTTAAAAGTATCACTAGCCTCAAGGGCTATGAAACCTAGACAAAAGTTCCTGTTCTGAATATCTATATAATCTAAATTATAATATTCAACAACAGTATCAAACAAGGTGTGCTCTCAGAACTTCAACGCCCCCCAAAAGTGCCTGTACTGATGAAAGGCTTTACATAATATCATATCTATAATATCTACACAATTAATTTGGACCTGTCCTAAATTCTAAACCCTGGGGTTGGGAATCTGACCCAATTTAGTCCTCTTTTTCTGCTTTACCTAAATATGGCATGCATTTAGCTTTTATACTGTATCAGCAAAGTCAAAAAAGTATTTCAAATGATAAAGACAATCATTATAATAAATTTGGCCCATCCAGGAACCCCTTTACTCCCTGAAATCATAAAATTTACAATTTTCATAAAGGGCTACACTAAGATTTGTATCTGCTCCTTCTAAATATGCATTTACAAAATGTAGTTTCAATTTAGTATCAATAGCATTAAAGAAAGATATGTTATAGTGTATATATATATTTTACAGATAAACACTACATACCAAGATTAATTCTGTCCTGGAGTCAGTATCTCTACCCCGGGGATCATGAAATTTATAATTTTGATAGAGGCCTTCATACTCTACATCACTATACATTGAGTTTTTCTTACAGATGTGCAGTTGTAGAGAAGATTTTTGAAAATTGGTCAATTTTAGTCAGTTTTAGCCTCGCCCCTAAGCCCCATGGGGTGCAGGATTCCCGACGTCCCCTTTGTACCAAGTTTGGAAAGAAATGGAATGGTAGTTATTGAGAAGAAGTTAAAAATGAAATTGTTAAAGCACAACGGACAACGATGGATGCAGATCAATTGCAATAGGTCACCTGACTGACCCGAGTTTAATCAGGTGACCTAAAATTGAATGCTACATGTACAAGTAGCTATAATTGCATGCTGAAAATACTCAGAGAAAAACTTACAATAAACTTTGGTTGTAAAGGAGGCCTTGGTTTGCGTGTCCCTGGAAATAAACTATCGTCTGTAAAGCATATCATAACAATTGGTGCGATCAAACATACAGTGAGAACTGCCTAATCCAACACCTGGGCATTCCGACTGCATATTTTATTCTTAATTTCATATTTTCATAGGGTTTGTTTTTACACTATTTATTCCAACACACTGTATTCTGGCAAAAATATTGTCCCTGAGTGTATGCTGGATTTGACAGATTTCCCTGCATACACCTCTGAGACAATATCTCAATACAAATAACATATAATATAAAAGAAAGAGTTTCAGAAAATATCTACGTACTTGGAGGGCGTGATGTGGTTGTAGGGATTTTCTGTACTTTAAGATACTGGCCAGGATCAGAAGAAGTCATCTGAATGTTATTTTCTTTAGAGAATCTGTGTTGTTTGTTTGTTGTGTAAACTATGCGTTCCCTAGACTTGACCTAATAAAATCGTAATGTAAGAAAACATCTATATGTACATTTACAACGTGCCTCTGAAATTTGAAAAATTAATTGAATAAATTTAATTCATTTTGAAACAGACTCATTCAAACAATGAAGCTTACCATTACATAAAAATTATACTTTGTGTCTTCTGGAGTAGAATAAAGTATGTCCAAGTGAGCATCCTTGCCGCATGCCAGTGGCTGCATCACATTTTCAATCTGCATATAGCTATCGGATGGTGAATACCACCGTGTTACACTTTTGTAAGATGTGCCAGGTGCAAGCGTGTGAAAAAGTTTGCCATCTTCATATGGAACATCTTTATCAGTTGCCTTAAACATAATAATAAATATAAATTATTTTTCTTAAAACACTCCCAAGCTCGATCCCAAATTGAAATGCTAAAACACCCCCCTCCCCTTGATGCGCTGCATGGTATGGAGGAGAAGGCTGATCATTCAAGATTATTGAGCAGACATTTGATTTCCAAATACTAGAGACTGTTTTTATGAAAAACAAATGCCCCCCCCCTCCCCCCGGAGTTCCCCAAATTGAAAGTGCTCCAAATTACACCCTCTCTCCTTAATGTACTGCATGATATGGAGGAGAAAGTTTGGGCAGGAACATAGACATTATGAACTCCAATAAACAAAAGAGCAGAAGTGTTCACAAACTATTCTACACCCTCCACCCCTCAGATCCACTATAGCTTTAAGGAAAATAATTGGATCCTCCTGTCCCTACAATTTGCACATCTGCAAATGGCATTGAAGTATTGTAAAAAGTTTGAAGTCTATCGGGTAAACCATATTAAGAAGAGAAGCATTCACAAGCTATTGAAAATCCTCCACCACTCTTAGATCCACTATAACTTTAAGGAAAATAATTGGATCCTCCTGTCCCAACAATATGCACATTTACAAATGGCAATGAAGCATTGAACAAAATGTCAAATCTATCAGATAAGTCATAATTATAGAAGAAGTGTTCACAAGCCATTTTACATCCTCCACTCCTCTTAGATCCACTATGACTTTTAGAATAACAATTGGATCCTCCTACCCATACAAAATGCACATCTGCAAATGGCATTGAAGTATTGTAATTTGTAAAAAGTTTCAAGTCTATTGGATAAGCCATATAGGAGGAGAAGCATTCACAAGCAATTTTATGGTGTTGCTATAAGAGGAGTGACAACATAAAAATAAAGGAGCGGATCAAGGAGCTGATTTTAATCAGATTGAGTTCACAAGCTATTTTAACATCCTTTATCCCTCTTGAATCCACTATAACTATTTGCAAAATAACTGGATCTTCCTGTCCCAACAATATGCACATATAAATGGCAATGAAGCATTGCACAAAGTTTCAAATCTATCACATAAGCCATTTAGGAGAAGTGTTCACAAGCTATTTTACAATCCTCCATGCCTCTTAGATCTACTATAACTTTTAGGAAAATGAAAAAAAGCAAAAGTGAGCAAGTTCACATACCCCATGCTCCAACATTGCTTGACAATGCCTCACAAATGAATGGTAATGCTATGCATTACTGCAAGAACAGGACAGACGGGCTCGAAATTCTAAGTTCAAAAGGGGCATAAATCCCAGAAAAATCATTGAATCAGAATTTCCAGGAAATATGCACATTAACACAGCGTGTCCTTATTAACACCAAAGTTTCACGAAATTCTGTTGTGAGCGGTCTCAGAGGAGTTGCGCTGACAAGAAAGGGACTGACGGACGGGTTAAAAAACATTATACCCTCCGCAACATTGTTGTTTGGGGTATAATAATTGGAACCCCCCTTCCTGACAATATGCACATCTACATATGGCAATGAAGCATTAGGCAGTTTCAAGTCTATCTGATAAGCCATATGGAGAAGAAGTGTTCACAAGCTATTTTAATCCTCAATAAATTTGAGAAAACGTATGGCAGTGAAGCATTGTACAAAGTTTCAGATCTATCAGATAAGTCATACGAGAAGTGTTCACAAGATATTTAATATCCTCCACCCCTCTTAGATCCACTATAACTTTTAGAAAATAATTGGATTCTCCCACCTGACAATTAATCCACATCTACATTTGGAAATGAAACATTGTACAGAGTTTCAAGTCTATCCGATAAGCCATATAGGAGAATCATTCACAAGATTTTGTGATGGACAGAAAGTACAAAAACAGTATGTCTCCTCCTGATAGAAAGGAGACATAATTAAAGCAGCCATTCGAGTCATAACCTTTCATCTTGCAACCAATGAGGGCCATCTACTCTTTAGGGGCACCCACTGCAACAAGTTTGGTAACTGTCAAGCAAAGGATTCTTTAGATTTTCAGCAGACAACAGGTGCAAAACAATATGCCTCCTCTTTTTCAAAGTGGTGGATAATAAAATCATTACAGCTCTGTCTTGTATTTCTTGTATTCACAAATCTAAATACTTTCATACTCTGTAATGTAAAACTTTCAACACAAGAATAATTTTTCGATAGACAAATTAATTAAGGCATCCATCTCAAATTTAATAGCACAAAAGATGTGAGCAGTGATCAAGGTACTTGGATGTTTTTCAGTTAACAAACAAAAATTTAATTGTAAAAAATGTTAAAATTCCATTCAAATCTATATTTTGTAACACAGGCTGTGAATAAAAATGGTTTTCTGCAATTTAACAACAAATATACGTCTTAAAATGCACTACCAATACACGAGACTTCCGTATAACTTAATTACCTCGATGGAAAATGTTGTGATATTTTTCGGTAAATCTTTAATGCTGAATTCAGCAATTCCATGGGCATCTGTTGTTACATTCTGAGCAAGACGCCAGCGATTCATCTGGTAGCTTTGCGCTCGGATGAAGATTCTCTTTCCGGATGCTGGACTACCGTCTGGATTTGTCGCCGTCACCTGAGAAAACCACGATCGAGACTTTTAGAAATAATGCATGCTCATTTAATGCACAGTGGTAATTTACGTGCAGGGAAAATTTACATTAATTACAAGCAGTCACGTAGTAAGCACGTAAATTTCCCCATGCATATAGTTATATTTGATATAATAAACATTAAATTCACGTATTTTCTTGTTGTTGTTGAAATTTTGATGATCAAAAATATAACTCATTAGATCTTGACAGCCAAAATTCCGCCCTTAAAAATGCAAGGCTATATGAACAATATTTTAGCCTTATAACTCTGTGTTATGTAAACAAATGAAAGACTTGAGTCTTTTTATGTTTACAAACAGACCAGTCAAATGTTAATTTTGTAATTTAAAGCATCTTAATTTTGCACAGTCACAAATTTAACGTTTAGATGACACATTTTACCTAAAGAATACTTGAGATGCAATAGATATAATAAACTTAGATCGATCTCCATTTCTTTTGAAAACTTCATTTAAAACAGTAACATACGTACCGCAACTGTTTAAAAAACAAATAATAAACTCTCTAAAATGAGCTTCTGTGATAATGTATAATCTTAATTTTAGACAGTAGATTTTAATTATTTGATGTGAAAAACAAAATTTGGGGGGAAATCGTGAGGCAATCCCTTTAAAAAGTTGAGAGTGTGTATAATCTCACAAAAATTGGCATCAATAATTAAGTATACAAAGCCTCGTTAATAAAAATTCCATGACAGACTGTGACGATAAGAAATTATTCATTATCAATATACATTTATGTAGCACTTTATCTAATTAAGACAATTACCCTAAAGCGCGTTACATGTAAAACACTAAAAACAAACTAAAACAAAGAACAATAAATATACATAGAAGAGACATAAAATTATACTATAACTGAGATGTTTTTTAAATATCTGTTATAAATACTGATTTACAGATTAAATGCAAGTTTAAAAGATATGTCTTAAGTTTGTTTTTAAAAACAGCTAATGAACCCTCGACACAAAGATCCAGCGGGAGGCAGTTCCACAGAGTTGATGAAACATCAAACCGTCTTTGCAATACAGTTTAGCATGTGGCTTTAGAAAGGCAATTACTGAAATGTTACTGAAATGTTATGAAGATACCCATACCTTTCCATGGTAAGGGAAAACTGGTTTAAAGAAACCATCTGTTTCATCAGTGATCTCCAGCTTACAGGACTCAGTGGTCACGCTTGGCCCGCTCGATTCTCCAGACAGCACGACTCCTAATCATAAATAATCATAATTTGTAAACTGTGACACCTACTTTTGTATGCCAACAAAAAATATGTATGTTCAATAAAGAATGTTTTCAAAGTTCATTTTAAGACTTAATAGATCGAGCTGACCAATTGTCCAATTCAAAACTGCATGTGGTTCAAAATACAGTCAAATCTTACTACCCTGAACCCGATGGGACCAAGAAAAAAAACTATACCTGAGGATTCAAGATATCGAGGGAAAAATACTTAAAGAATAAGTGGTTGGGACTTCCAAATCACTTCGACATATCCATAGTATTCAAGATATCCATGTTCGAGATACAGAAGTTTAACTGTAGGTTAACAATGGCTCTCCTTAAAGGCATAGGGTCTAAGATATTGGTAAAATTTTGCATTTTCTAAAACGGTGGCAAAATTAAAGATCATAACTAGAAAATCACAAAAAGTTCTTCAGAATGTTTACACACACATTGGATACGATAGTAATTACAAAATAATTCCCGGTTCTCATTTGCCTAAACTGGTACCCTGTTGACTTTGCATCTCTTATGTTTGTGTGTAACCACCAATCAGCGGGGTTCCAGTTTAATATATTGTCCTCCAGATAAACATTTTATAAAGGGCTAAAACGTCAAAATGATTTCAATTTCAAAGCACTGCAGCTATAGATAACTCATAATTAATACTACAAATTTGTTTTTTGGAGTTCTTCTTGGAAAATATTGTGATGTCATTTTTGAGATAAAAGATAGACATATGCCTATAAATACTCGTACATGATGATATATACTATAAAATCGATCGATTTATGCCAGACCCAATGTCTGACACACTGTGAAAAAAAAATCACTAAGCACCGAGCCCTATTTAACGCATTTTGAAATCTGCATATAAAGAATTAATTTTTTTCAAATAGGTTGTAAAAATGGTTATCATTATTTCAGTTTAAGTTTTACACGTAATACATACCCGTTCCGGCCTCCGTCACCGTGGCATTGATTTTCAGCTTCCCCCAAATGTTATATTGCTTGGAGTTAAGATATAATTCTGACGAATTCAAGGACACCATAGTGCAACCATTTATCTGTTCATGAACATTAACATTACATTACCCAATGAAATTCATTAATATTTATATTCTATTACTTATATTGATATACCTGTATGTGGATGTAGCCGATATGGAATGGTATTTCATATCAATTACGATAAGACAATGTTGTTGAATTGCAAATTAAATCATATGTCACCATAGTATGAGGTCATAATGAAACAGTATAAAATTAGAAATGCAAACATTGTTTTTGCAGGATTGTAACATGGGTAAACATATGAAAGGTAATAAGTACTTTGGGATGAAATAAATTTTGACACACCTCCAATAGCCTCTCACTGCATGGTCTCTCAGATCGGGCTCTCCGGCGGTATCCAAAGAAGAAATAATTGGATTTATAACAGATTGTCACGACTAATTGGCCTCTCACTGGTTTTCCATAGGTATACCTGAAATGGGTACAGATTCTCCAGTGTGTTGTTTACCTTTACAGTGTGTTTTATGCAGTTTTACAATAGAATTATAAATTTAAATTATTGCTGTACGTGTAATTACAGGAGAGAAGAATTCTAAGCACGAGAGCTTGACAATTTTGATATGGATGATTGATTGTATCTTGTGTTAAAAGTCCCTCTCGAGAATTTTTCACTCATATGAGATGTCACCAATCCCAATGAAGGGCTTCTTTAAGCCTATGCTCGGCGCTTATGGCCTTTGATCAGGGAAGAATCTCTAGTGTGCCACACTGTGACACGGGACATCCGTTTTATGGTTAACTTCAAGGACCCGTGACATCTGATGCAGAGCGTTTAGCGATGGAACTGTCACGTACTACCTGTTTTAGTAACTTAGGTCTATCACGGCTGGGATTCGAACCCTGACCTTCTGCATGCAGGGCAAACGCTCTACCTCTAAACCACCGTGGTGGTTAATTTTGATGGAGACTTTAGCCTTGAATTGCTTATAGTTACTACATATACAACATGTCTTGTATGAAACTGATATTTAAAAAAACATGTCGTTTATGTCAAAAACACTTCCTATTTATTTTAGAACTTCCAGACAATTCAGATTATGTAACATCAGTATTTCAATGTTTCACATGTTTACCTTTTACTGTTTTATGTAATTCGTTATATTCCCCATTTTGCCACATACTCTTCTTGAACATATTTTGTTTTAATGCAATTTCATTGGCTAAAAGACTTAGCTCCGGCTTATCAGATAGTGTGCTTATATTTAGTAGCCTATTGCATGGTATAATCGTCATCCCTATATATAATGAGCTGCACCCGCAGTTTACTCACACTGCTAGGGTAGAGATCTAACTTAAAGTTTGTTCTTTTCACAAGAACTTTGAATCATTAATATTCTTTTCTTTTACATGGAGTAGGGTTTTCAACATGATGTAGTGTTTGGAAATAGTCTTCAGAAATTAGATTTTTCCTTAAAAAATGTAGATCCCTTCGCAGAGTCAATTTACTTTAATTAGATACCCCTATAACCTTAATATTTCTCAGAGTTCTAAGCATTCTTTATATTTAGAATATCTCAGTCTTTATATTTAGCCTTCCCCTATATTAGTTTGAGTGTATGAAGTGTTCACAATTCCATTCACAATGAATGGAAACTTTGTTCGAGTCATAACTAGATTCTCTTATTATTTCAGTATACTTATTTATTTTTCGTACGTCTGGTAATTTATTGTGGGTAAATTTCACATACCCTTACGAGTATACTCATTCGTTTTCATTGGAAAATTTATTATTCCTAATTAACTATTCTATAACCAGACTTATAGTTTTTGCTCAATTCTTATCATTCTTATTCTTCCACTTCTTTTTTCTCACAATCCTGTGGGGATCTGGGTTAGAATAGGTCCTCAGTACCCCCTAGCTTGTTGTAAGAGGCGACTAAATGGGGCGGTCCTTCGGATGAGACCGCAAAAACCGAGGTCCCATGTCACAGCAGGTTTGGAACGATAAAGATCCTTCCCTGCTCAATGCCATAAGTGCTGAGCACAGGCCTAAATTTTGCAGCCCTTCACCGGTCTTGGTGACATCTCCATATGAGTGAAATATTCTCGAGAGGGACGTTAAACAATATTCAATCAATCAATCTTCTTTCTGATGCCTAAAAATATCTGCAACTGTTCTAAGTAACCGTTGATGAAAGTATAACACAAGAACACAGGGATATAATGTATCTAGTTCTGTAGAAATGTTTTTGTTTTCAGATTGAAGGAGGTTAGGGTACATGGGGGGGGGGGGGGGGGGGGGGTCAAATGGGGGTGTATAATATAGAATTTCCAAAATTAAACAGATATAACTTGACAAATATGATAGAGTCCTGGGGTCTTCAGAAATGTTAAGAGGATACATGTAACAGGACCTACAAACTAGTATCAAGGTCAAGGGACTCCACAGTGACCTTGAACTTTGATGGTAAAGATGAAATTAGGTATAACTTTAAAACTGGGACTACTAGCAACATAGGTTCTTCAGATATGATAATAGGATCTATAAAATACTATCAATGATAATGAGGAAGTTTACAATAACGTGGTCATGACTTACTTTGCGCACACTTTGGCTTCGATGGTTGGAGATGTGGTCAGCAGGTAGGCAGGAGGTGTGATGGTCACTTCATACTTGGGTAAAACTACAATAAGATTTTAGCCATGGTCACCCATTATGATACTTGCTAAATACTCGGTGAAACTAGAAATTGTTTTTATGAAAAACGAATGTCTCCCCAGCTCCCCAGATTGGAAGTGCTCCAAATGAAACCTCCTCCCTTTAATGTATTGCATGGTATGGAGGACAAAGCATGAGCAGGAACATAGACATTATGAACTCGAATAAGCCATATAGGAGAAGTGTTCACAAACTATTTTACACCCTCCACCCCTCAGATCCACTATAACTTCAAGGACAACAATTGGATCCCCCTGTCCCTGAAAGGTGCACATTTGTAAATGGCATTGAAGTATCATACAAAATTTCAAGTCTATTGGATAAGCCATATAGGAGGAGAAGTGTTCATAAGCTATCTTACGTCCTCCACCCCTCTTAGATCCACTAGAACTTTTAGGAAAATAGTTGGATCCTCCTGTCCCGACAATATGCACATCTACAAATGGCAATGAAGCCTTGTACAAAGTTTCAAGTCTATTCAATAAGCCATATAGGTGGAAAAGTGTTCACTAGATTTTGTGACAGACAGACGGACGGACAGACAAACAGAAAGTACAAAAACAAGATGTCCCCCCCTGAAAGAGGGGAGACATAATCATGGTCACGAATATTGTCCTTGCTAATTACTCAGTATAATTACGGTCAGTCATTATGATACTTATTAATTAGTCCGTGTAATTTTGTAACGGCCACTCATTTTGTCCCTGCTAATTACACACACTGAACCCACATGCACAAACGTGAGCTCAATTTCACTGATATTTAACTTGCCTTTAAGTTAACTACAGTCAAACTTTGTTATCTTGAACGCAATGGGGCCGAGAAAAACCAATTGATATATCCATGGATTCGAGATATTGACTCAGAGTTTAAAATACATAAAGAAAATGTGGCTGGGACTTCTAATTCATTTCGATATACCCATGGTATTCGAGATACTGATGTTCGAAATACTGAAGTTCCACTGTATTACATTCCAATAGAGTCTTTGTGCAACTAGATCGTGATGAAGGCAGTTGGATGCTTATTTTGTTTGACAGAGCCAAACTTACCATATTCCGCTACGGAGAATGTATTCTTGTATTCCTTGTTGTCTTTGTATATGGCTTTGATCATCCATGTTCCCAGGGGTGGGTCGTCTGACAGCAACATCTCAAGACTCGCAATTCCTAACATCATAGCATCAAACGAAATAAACCATTCAATTATTATATCTATATATCGTCATGGTTATCACAAGTGCACAAAATCTCTTAACATAACTGACAAGAGGCCCATGGGCCTCATTGCTCACCTGAGCAGCAGTTCCTAGCAAAAAACAAGCTTGAGCAAAACTATCATTATACAAGCAGCTTGGTTCAGAAAAAAACTTTTCAATGTAACGACTCATTAATTATCAAACTTAAGGAAGTTGGTTCCTGAGCTTTTGAGTACAACTGTGCAAGATGCTACAACTAAGTATTCACTGGTTCAATACTGATCCCATTGGTGCAAATATATCACACATCTATTGCTGAACCCTATCCAGTTGAAATTTTTTGTATCAATTCAAATTTTGAAAGGGTTTGAAAGGGACTATATTTTGGGGCGGAAGGATTCACTAATCAAAAAGTTCTAATTCTGCATGATATTACAGTTTCTGTGTCATCCAATGTATCGTCTATTTTTATACCCTTATACGTGTATTTCAGTTTTATAATTTATGATACAGGTAGTTGAGACTTGGAACTAGGTCAAATGTTGTAATTTATTAACTTGGTTGATATATTTTTTTCCAAACAGTACACCGATTCTTAAAAAAGTTTTAATTAATTTATTCGAAATTTTGTATAAAAATTCAGTATTTTCGCCAATAATTCAAAAATTTGATCCCCAACCCCCACTTTTTCAAGTTGCATTTTAAATTGGAAGACAAGACCTTGAAAATTATGTAAAATTTTAGAAATTGACATTACTCCTTACGATAAACTTGATGACAAATTCATTAATTATCATGTGATCATGTAGACGGGTATGGCCTTTCATATTAAGAAATTTCATCTAAGGATGCATGCTTTGTTCCAACTTTGGTTCCCAATACATTCACATATAAAACATTGATCCCCTAGCTATTGTGGCCCCACCCTATTCTTGCATTTTTGTGATTATCTCCCCTTTGAAAGGGGTGTGGTGCTTCATTTGTTTGATTGAAATTGGCCCAGTGGTTCTGGAGAAGATTTTTCTATATATCAGCATGTAAAACTTTGATCCCCTAATGTGGCTCCACCCTACACTCTGGGGACCTGATCTGAACAAATTTGATTCTACTCTGTATCAGGAAACTTTCACTTAAATCTCCATTCTTATGGCCCCTTGATTCTTGAGAAGAAGATTTCTAAAGTTTGCATGTACATGTAAAACTGCGATTCGCTATTGTGACCCTACCCTACCCCCCGGGCTCATGATTTTGACAAACTTGAATCTCCACTATGTCAGAAAACTTTCCCGTAAATTTTAGCTTTTCTGACCCAGTGGTTCTTGAGAAGATTAATGACTCCATCCTTTTTTTTGCATTTTTATGATTATCTCCTTTTTGAAGGGGGCACGGCCCTTCCTTTGAACAAACTCAAATGAATCCCCTTTACCCAAGGATGCTTTGTACCAAGTTTAGTACCTTCAACTCAGGTGAGCTAATAAAAACTTGAATGTCCTTAATCTAAGGATGCTCAATTGTGCCATTGTTTGCTTGAAAATGGCCCTGCGGTTTTAGAGAAGAAGTCGAAAATGTAAAAAGTTTACGGATGCACAGACAGACAACAGAAAAGGATGATAGGACTTTCAGCTCAGGACTAAGGCGAGCTAAATATGCTACATTACGCCGTACAGAAAACTACCAATCTAATGCCTGTACATGTCAGTCAATCATAGATATGCTTTTAATATGAACAAATACCTTTGGTTGTAGAAACATCCTTCCACTGCATGACACGAATATTGCTGGGATTCTCCACGTACACCCATTTAATCTGTAAATAAATGTTCGTTATTATAGGAATTCTCCACGTACACCCATTTAATCTGTAAATAAATGTTCGTTATTATAGGGATTCTCCACGTACACCCATTTAATCTGTAAATAAATGTTTGTTACTACAAGTAAACAGGTAACATGCGACTACCACTGGCACTGCGAGCTCTAATGAGCTATCTAATTCATGAAGTATGGATATTACTACCCCCTCCCCCCTTTGATAATTTTTTTTTGGTGGCAATAATTTCTCTGAAATGTGTGAATTCCCATTCTATCTCATCCCTCTTTCGATTCATGTAATCGTTTCATGCTTTTTGTAAGCTTTAGAGATTGGCCTTCTGCCGGTATAAGAAAATCTGAACTGAAGCTGCAAATGCGTCTAAAAAACAAACATGAATTATCACAATCCCAGAAGTCCCTCATCAAAAATCACAGAGATCTTGCAAAGTCACATCTCTTATGAATTTACCTAAACTATCTCATTTTTAACCAATCTTGTCTTCCCCTACACAATACATGTGATAGGTATGGAAATGTATTCCCATCAGATGATAAGACACGTGATGCCACGGTCTACGTTGTAACATCACAAGACACACCAAAGCAGTGACGGATCTCGAGTTGAAGGGTGAATTCAGCATGCACGCACGTGGCGATAAAAATTACCGAAATTCATCATTGTGAATGTGGACCTATAAAAACATTTAACACCAAATGATTGTGATCAACTTTATTCATTCTGGGAATTGTGAATGGATTTTCATTGATCATTACAACAACAAAAAAAGGAGGGGGACAAATATGTAGAATTTTTTTTTTTTTGCCAATATGTAAATGTTAAATTATTAAATTATTGTGTTAAATTGAAATATGTCATTGCTACTCTCTGTACAGACTACAAGGGGAGTATTATAAACAATTTCAGGATAATCCACCTTTAATTAAAGACCATTAAATTTTATTGGTAGAGAACACACACAAGGGCTAGATAGAAAATCATATTTAATTTTTTTTTTTGCTTATTTGTATTCATTTTTAGCAATCTGATTAGAATGGCGCTATTTGAGAGATCTGCATTTTAATCAGATTGTCATTTCCAGTCGTCCTGTAAAATACCACATTAGTCCGCAGTGTTTTTCACCCTGATTTTAAAAGCTACCTAAATTATGTCATTTTGATTTGGGAAAAATCTTTGACATTTTGGGATATAGGAAATTTTCAGTGTTGAATTCTTTAGAGATTTTATTGACAATATATATAAATAAAATAAAAATCTGCAATTTTTAAACAGGAATTTTTGTATGTTTGAGTTTCTGACGTTTCTTAGGGCTGACGTTGTGTCCTTGGGAAAGGCACTTTACATGAATTTCCTCACTCCACCCAAGTGTAAAAGGGGTACCTGGCTATAGACAGTGAAAGATATTGTTAGAATGTTAGTGCTCTAGCGCTTGTAATGGCAGCTTGCACTGTATGCTTCCTAGGAGGCTGAGAAAGTTCTAGATTGATATAAGGTCTGCTGGGGTAATAATGTACATTACATTTGTAAAGCACCTTTGAGCGTACATAGTGTATGAAAAGGGTGCTACATAAATATGGTATTATTATTATTATTTACATTTTGAAAATTAATTTCAATGTATATTATAGACATGTATTCAAAGTGTATCAAAAACTTCAAATGAAATATTTCAATAAAATATGAACTTTTATACCTATACCTACCCTACCTAATTTTTGGAGGGAGTGAAATAGGAAACACACATATATTTTATTTTGACCTAAGGTCAGGGCAACCAACCTTGTCCGTGTCTGGTAGTAAATTTTCTTCTGCCTTCAAACGCAGAATTCGTAATTTCACTGTAAAAATAAAGCAGTCTGATGAGAATTCATAGCAAGACATTATGAGCGGTATTCATATAAACATATACTTTTTAAAACAATAATTTTAAGCAATCACTATCATACCCACTTTTTAAAAAAATATTGATATACATGTAAAAGTTTAAGAAATAAATTTGTATTATGGTGGTATAAAAATGAAGCATTTGATAATTTGCATAATCGTGGTGCAGAAATCACCGGCTAATTGGAACGCCCAGGTGGGCCGAATACAATTAGCCACAAATACCACCATGCTTTCATTGTCTCACATCGTCTATTATACAAACAATCTAAGGTATATAATACACATTGTAGATATGTCAGAAATGATTTTATCAAATAAAAATAAAAAACATGCATGAGAGATGAAGGTGCTAATTTTACTGGGTTTACACTGTATCAGATTGCATCTAATACAACATAAACACTGTAAATATAATTATTTCATTATCCTCTGTGTACTATTAATTAATTTAGTATCTGGAAGATATAATAATTCAGGTAAGTAAAGGTACATCATGATATCACTTGTTTGATATATACATGTATTGCATGTCTAACAGAATTGTCCATCTGTGTAATATATACACGTATTGCATGTCTAACAGAATTGTCCATCTGTGTAATATATACACGTATTGCATGTCTAATAGAATTGTTCACCTGTTTAATATATACACGTATTGCATGTCTAACAGAATTGTCCATCTGTGTAATATATACACGTATTGCATGTCTAATAGAATTGTTCACCTGTTTAATATATACACGTATTGCATGTCTAATAGAATTGTTCACCTGTTTAATATATACACGTATTGCATGTCTAACAGAATTGTCCATCTGTTTAATATATACACGTATTGCATGTCCAACAGAATTGTTCATCTGTTTAATATATACACGTATTGCATGTCTAACAGAATTATTCACCTGTTTGATATATACACGTATTGCATGTCTAACAGAATTGTTCACTTGTTTGATATATACACGTATTGCATGTCTAACAGAATTGTTCACCTGTCTGCCCTGGCTTATAAATAGGCTTGTCTGTCTGTATTAATGTGACATCCCGATCCTGTCGCCGAGATCTCACCCGGACTTTCTGAATATAGGTGGCGGTGTGATTGTTCATGGTGGGGAACCACGGGGGGACGACCTGACCGTATGTTCCATGTCCATACAGAGTAACGTTATACGCCCATCGCCCATTTTGTTTCGGGGCACGGAGTTTTTGGCAACGGATGGCATCAGACACTGTAATGTTCACAGTGAATAATAAGATGCATATATAATATTCTAGATAAAAGCACAATTTCTAATGTGTGAAATATTTTTTAACCAAATCAAATAAAACCAAATAAAAAAAAAACAAACAAACAAAAAACCCCAACTTTAGCTATTGATCTTAATTATAGTGTTTTATTTTGGTAATTTACAGATATACTGCCATTTCATTTCATTTAATTGTTTAACTATGCAAGTAAGCAGTTTCTCTATATACCACTGAGGAATGTTTCCGTGGGATATTCAATCTTGGAGTCTTTGGAATTCATCGTCATGGTAACATCAACGACCCCATCGTAGGTATTACCAGGAAAGGACACACAGAAATCGAACTCCTCTCCCTTATAGATCCAGTCTGGCAGCGTAACCAGAAAGTCTCTGAAAGTTTGCACACCAAGCAAAAAATTAACGTCATCATTTGTCTGAACTTTACATTCTTCCTATTATTTTTAGTGCACTGTTACTTATAAATATATATATTAAAATCGCCATTTCTTTTTGTGTCTCTACTTCTTTGGACTTGTTCAAATTTTTCATATAATCTAAAACAACATATGGTCTTGTCTTAAAATTGAAAACCGAGCTTTCAAAAGTGGGGTTTATATATAGGAATTGTATCAAATTTTTGCATTATTCAATTTCTTGGCCAAAATGCTAAATTTTTATACAAAATTTCGGTTAAACATAGACATTTTAAGCATTGATGGTGTTAATACATACAAATAAAATGGATAAAAAATATCCATATGTACAGCACATACTATAGCACTTCAATTTCAAAAGATGCCTCGTAGTTTGCATTGAAGAAGGTATTGTGAACACCGAGTTCCGGAATCTTCAAATTAAAATACTCCCGGAATACTTATCATTCACTTCTAGTTTGTGTATCAGTCAAATTCGGTGATGAAATTCGTATGGGAAACTTACTGAACAGATTCACTTGCATACATGTATTTGTCTCACTCCCGCATATAAACAAATTATTTTGCGCCTTATTATGTATATGAGAGTTCTCCAACGGGAAATAACTCGGACGTATATATCTCGAAATGCTCGATCCGCTTCTCTCTCTCTCTCTCTCTCTCTCTCTCTCTCGTCCCTTCACGTGTGTCAACATATCGACAATTTTTAAAAAGAGGCCCATGGGCCACATCCCTCACCTGAGTAACATTGGCCTTTCCGTTCTTCAGGAGTTGTGATAACTTGAAGATTTTTTTTATCAATCTTTATTCCCATAAAAAAAAATTCAACCCAGATATTGTGACCCAACCTAGTCCTAAAGCATATCGACATATCTGAAACTGAATTCACATAACACGGATATGCCTCAATAGTCCGAAGATATTTAAGTAGGTTAAACTATAAGGTCACAAGGTCAAAGGTCATAATTTAAAGTGATATTATATACAAAATATGAAAGCCCTAGTAGACTTTAAAAATAGTTCAAAAGATATTGAATAGGTAAGAATTTCAAAAAGTGGGTCACACTCCAAAGTCAACGTAACAAGTTCCAACTTCAAAGAATTACAAGGTCAAGAATCCACTGCAGTATATACAATATGAAACCTTACCTGAAATAGTTCCAGATATATTTAATAGCTTATGTTTTTTTTTTTCAAGTATGCCAAACTTTGAGTACAAGGTCAGAAAGTCAAAAGCCATGATATGATATGAAAGGTTTGGCCATATGAAGTATATGTACACAATATAAAAGATCTGTAGTTACGTTAAATAATTAATCAGAAAATATTGATTTGGTCAATTATTGAATAGAAAATATGTCGAACTTCCAGGTCAAGGTCACAAGATCATCCACCACTGCATCACGTGAAAGGTCTTGCTGTGACTAATGTATATACAAACTATGAAAGTCCATAGCTTATTTATTTAATTCAAGAGATATCTTAAAAGATTCTTCTTCTGTATCAGTATATGTAGAACATTAATCCCCTATTTTGGCCCCACCCTACCTCCATGGTCCTCTATTGTGGCCCCACTCTATCTCCGGGAATCATATGCATGCTTTGAAGAAACTTAAATGGTGAAATATTTGTAATCATGGTATGATTTTGAAGGGTTCGTCAAATAAAAATAATCCACCATAGGAATTTTCAAAATTTTGTTTACTGCTTGATTTATTTCACCTAGAATTTTACATTGAGGTATATGGGAAAAGTATGTTTGATTACAATATTTTAAAAACAAATTATATATCTTTATACTAATCTCTTGGTAGAGAGTTGCATACACTTTCTTTTTATGAAAATATGATATAAAATGAAGTATTGACCACACATATTTTTAGAAAATTAGATTTTTCTTATTTTTACAAATTGCAGACAACTCTTCCAAAACGTCGTAAGTGCAAAAAGGTTAGCTTCTAATCGTTTACCAGTCATGTGAATTTCATCTGCTTCACTTTCATCATTATTTAACAATAAACTTTTATGCTGATCTAAATCCTTCAAAATTGTTCATTATCCTTTCATTATACATGAAATACCTTAATGCGTGCAATAATTGAATTGATATCGTCAAATAAGTAAAGATATCTTCAATTTATTTGATGTTATGTTAATTTGGCTCTCCATAGGATATTAGTTAAGCAGGGAGAGGAAGACAATGATACGCTATACCCGGGAACCCGTGATCTTAGAAAGCGGACCACGTGTACTCAATCAGCAGACCACGTGTACTCCCAGGCAGATCATCATCGAATACACCCCAAATCTGGCAATCACAATGCCGGCAAGGATGATTCAAATGGAATTTTTCATATAACAGCTGTAGTAACACGATCGACCCGCAACTTGACATTAATGTGTTAATAAATCCGCCCCAAACCACACGATTATTATTGTTTAGAAATATGAATACTTGTTGAGAAACACTTCAAATATAAAGCTCGTATCACACAGCCCTCTCAACATTTGACAAGTAGGAAAATCTGCTCGTAAAAATATACTACTTGCGTCACCCAATTATAAGTGGTAATTTTCCGTCGTATTAATCTCTGTTAAGTGAATGTGGTCTACTTTGTTAAATTCCAGGCTGAGTCATATTGACCTTTCTAGAATCTTTAATGTATACCGTCCCAAAATGTACTTAATTTGCACATGACAACTTTTTTAAATTCATCGAAATTCTGTGGTACATCTACAGCGTTCTGACATTCAAAAGCCATTATTCCTTATCATGTTGAGATTTTTCACTCATACGGAGACGTCACCATTGCCAGTGAAGGGCTGCAAAATTTAGGCCTATGGTATCATTGCTCGGCGCTTACAGCCTTTGAGCAGGGAGGGGTTTTTAAATGTACCACACACGGGGCCTCGTTCGTCTTAGCGGTCGCATCCGAAGGACCGCCCACCTAGTAGCCTCTTACGACATGCAAGGGTACTGAGTACCTATCCAACGGTATCAGAATGTTTAGTAAATATGATATTGAAGTTTTGGTTTTTTTATTGCAAATAAAAGTAGAATTTATATTAGTGATTTATCAATACCAGTGTTATCTAATTAACAACAGTTTTTAATAAGGGGGTATAAAATTTCATCCATTAAAATCAAGCCTTAAAATGTCACAGAATTTTAAAGTACTAATGAATATGGATAATCGTACGTTTCAAAAGTTACATCCCTTGGATGTCATTTTGGGGCGAACCTTTAGAATTCCCACAACAACCTCTGTAAACTGTCACCTGATATACTTGTTTTGATTTTGGTATGTAAATATCTTATTGGTTAAATGTTATAACAAAAGTTCTTAAAACTGAGAACAACCTCTCCTATCGCAATAGTACAAAGTGTGCTAAAAAACTTCATGTACTAATATATGAATCAACGGTCAATAAGTCTGAAGATGATCCTCTTACACAAAGCAGTCACACTAGAACAAGAGATGTGTATATACAAAATTACAGAGTACAGTCGGAAAAAGTCCTTATTCTTCTTCATTATATGGAACAAATTATTTCAACGGCGTTACTTCACCTTGAAAAATGGTGGTGGGGGGAGTGGGCACAACCAGTTTGAATTAAAAAAAAAAACAATGATGATATACGCATGTTAAAATCATATTGTTTTCAAAAGGGGATGGAGCAACCAGAGTAGAAGTTTTAACTTCTCTAAAAAATTTGACGAGCAAAAAAAAAATATTATTTCACAAATCTTCCAAAGGGATGAGGATGGTCTTTGGACTAAATTTAGAATAAACAATCTTTAAATGTAAAAGCGTACGGGGATTTGAATATATACTTGTGTGTATTACATGGTAGCTTCGTCACCAGTGCATCTGATCAATTCATAATGACAATAGAAACATTTAGTATACGCTGTATGAGTGTATTCTTAAGTACTATTGAGTATTTCATCTCGTACAACACCTTACAGATTCAACCGATTTATGATTAGCCGGCACAATGTGGTACCATCAAATTGTTATAGCCTAAACGACAAAAATGTAACATGGTGTATAAATCAAAAAGGTGCAAAAGTACTTACGGAAAACTGTGCACTACACTAAGACAGTATAGGACACAAAGCCAGTACGCGTGAACCATTGTAAGTCTGCAGGAGAAATGACTGGCCCGTCTTCCTCACTTAAAGTACTAATCCATGGGGGCAATAACGCGCTGTTGTAACAGCGGCGCGGATCAAAGACATCGTCGTGTACTTAATATTACCAAAGAACAAAGATAAATCTGTATGGATCATTATCAGTATGGCCTCACTGTGAATTCCGTGAAATTATATAATGTTTTCTTAAAAGAGTAGATTAATTATTACTTGGTTTAGGCGGTGGTTTGAAGAGTATATCACATCAAGAAAACCGATCGAACACGATTAAAAAGCACTCCTCGACAGCCTTAATTCTATAATCCGTAAAGACAGAAATTGTTTGGGAGGCGGTGTTCTGATCTATTTGTCAAATCAAATACGCGCTATGAGACGCACAGATTTCCAGCTCACTGATCTTGAACGATATGGATTGAAATACATGCTTGTAATTATCATTTTTGCTGTATTTATAGGCCTCCGAGTTCCTGGTAAGGTCCTACAGCACTTTCAGGTCCAAACTTGTTAATTGGAGTTTAGATAACGTTAGCGAATACTCCGACAAAATAATCATAGTAATCATAATAATTGTATAAATTTAAAAATGTAGACTTCTTTAATGCTCCACTATCACACAATTTCCGCGAAATTATTTCCACACAGAATCAAAGAGATATACAGGTATATAAATAACTTACTACAATGTTATTCAACAGGTCATTGTGAGAAATTGTGTTTCCATCTTTTTTGGAAAATTGCTCACGTCATTCCTCTTTTCAAAAAGGAAGACCCGTCAATGGTATTTAAGTATAGGACTGTCGTATTGTTATCACATGCCAGTAAAATCATGTATATAATTATCATCATAGTAATGATTTCTTATAGATATCAAGACGGTTTAAATTTCTTACCAGAATATTCTACAGTTTATCATTTATTAGAAACATACCATACTAGCGTTTAAAGTATTGACGAAGGAAATTCTTGTATGATATTATGTGACCTATTAAAAGCATTTCAGAGCATGACATGATGCTCTCATTTTTAAACTACAAACTCATGGTGTATCTGGCAATCTTTTACAAAGGTTTAGAAGCTATTTATGTCACATATTACGAAAAGTAATATATAAGGACCTTTTATCGTCACAACTTGATGTATTTGCTGGTGTGTACCAGGGTTTTGATTTAGGACCTTTACTATTTTTAATTTACGTTAATGATGTTGCTGTAAATATGCTATTAATGTGTAGACTATTTGTTAGATATTGAATATAACCTTAATCATGATTCACATATTTTGAAAGTGGTCACTCAAATTCATTCAAGACCAAAGTTGTTTATTTTTCAATGAAAAACAACAATGTTCTATCAAAACTATTTTCAAGGTGATGGGCTGGAGTGTGTTCCAGTCCATCGTCATTCAGGCTTAATATTGTCACACATCCTCAGTTAATCTATATGAAAGTTGAAGATAACGAACAGTGTGTTGGTGTGTTGGTGGTGTCTCACCACAGGGTAGTGAAATGCGTCTAGTGTGGCGGGGATCAAAATTGTAGATCTACTGCTGCCGCTGGCTAGCCTACTTGTAGGTGAAATGGTGAGTCGAGTGCGTAAATCTTGCCTTGCCAGTACAAAGCCTCTACACTACCAAGACTCCTTTCAATGCCTCCCCGTGGCAATGTACGTCAACTGGAATCTAGTATCTCAGGCTAAATTGAAAGGGGATCTCGGAGCAGCAAGGGCCCCAGAGATGCAGTGTGTAGGCCCACCGGCGTGTGGATATGCCCTAGCACTCATCAGCCTTGTCCCAGCTATGGGTCAAATAGCTCCGCTGCCTTGTGGATACCCATTTATGAGAAAGGCTAAGGGAGAGGTAACCCTAACAGAAACCCTAAGTGCTGAAGTCGGAAGTGATTGGGCCATAACTGGCGCACTTTAACAGACCACAACACCACGCATTTACAGCCATTATGACACGAACAGTGATCAATCTCATAACTCCCACAAGCAATACAAAATAGATAGTTGGGCAATCACGGACCCCTGGACACACCAGAGGTGGGATCAGGTGCCTAGGAGGAGTAAGCACCCCCTGTCGCCCGGTCTGATCTGATACAATTTTATATTCCATTTTATCATTTGGCAGATATCATGAAATAAAGATACAAATGTATGTGATCTCTATTTCTATATTGACAAGTTGATGATAATACTGTATGCGTGGACATCATTTTCCTTCTTGATATATGCACATTGGGGAGAGATGTGTCATAAAGTAGGGATGTTTAGGGCAGAGTGGAGGGGCTGAGTCTGTTTTATTTCCTGTATTACTCTGAAACCAGTAACAGTGTCGAACCAAAGCAACAAAAATGTCCAATGGAGGCCATAACATTGAGTCTCTATAGCGGTATGTACCTGACGTGTAACGGTTTGTACATAAAGGAGAGCGACAAAACAATTTCTTGGGCAAATTTTCCAAGATCTTCCTGGATGTGTTTTCTACAAATTTGAAAAGAGCCGCCTTGATTCCTATCGCAACAGATCCAACGAAAACTGAAACATTTCTTTCTATCTTAAATGCAAATATAATACACTTGCGGTATACCAAAATATGAAATACTAACGTAAAATATCCCTCATGAGACAGGTACTCCATTAATATAAAACATCAACAGTAATAAGTCCAAAATTAAAACAATGAAATTCTTAAAATACATGTAGTTGATAGTTTCAAATATTTGGATGTTATTTTTAGTGAAAGTGGTTCATACAACCTAACTTTCAAAGAATTATTTGACGAAGGCAGTAGAGCTATGTATGATGAAAGGTGACGATAACGAACAGTGATCAATCTCATAACTCCTGTAAGCAATACAAAATAGAGAGTTGGGCAAACACGGACCCCTGGACACACCAGAGGTGGGATCAGGTGCCTAGGAGGAGTAAGCATCCCCTGTCAACCGGTCATTCCCACCGTGAGCCCTATATCCTGATGTCATTAATGTTAAAGGTTAATGATGTCATTAAAAATGCAGATAGCATACCGTGTCTATTGATTGTAAACTTGAAATGTTTGATAAAATTGTGAAACCTATTATTTTACATGCATATAGATGTGAAGTATGGGGTTTTAATCAAGAACCTTTGTTACAGAGACGTCACACCAAAATCCTACAGACAGGGACCTAAAAGCTGTAGGGTAGAATGCCTCTACCTGAGTGTCGATAACTCGGGATCCTTCCCATTACCATGCAGTGGAGCATTGATCATAGAAGAAACACTGGAATATTACGTAATGACTATTTAAAGACGTTTCTTTGTCAAAGATCATAACCAAAATGAACATTTATGTGGATGCTAAGACAAATATATCTTAAAATGATTGTTACTTTTAGTCCAAGGACATCTTCACTGAATCCCTTTTCGCTCACTTGAGCTATATAATAAGCCTGTGCAGGGTTTCATCTAGTAAGAATATGAAAACAGATCAACTAATAAAGGAGCATAATTCGTGCCCATGGGAATTCCAACAGATTGTTGGAAGACCTGATCACCAAAGCCTACGAAGATACTGTTAATGAGGAACTCCAAAATATTTTTTTTATTTCAACTTCAGAGTAGTCCTCCTTGTGTGTGGAATCAGAGTGGTGTTTAACAAAGTAATTGTGGGGTGGGGGTGGGGGGGGGGGGGGGGGGGGGGGGGGGACTGATCACAAGCTACGAATATTTCCTTTTTCCATTTTTGTTAAAGAAGCAACTGTCTTGGATGTCATAAAGTCTTGTCTTTAATTTATCGACATTCGTGAGGAATAAAGTGGAGTAAAGAGTTGACAAGTGATAAGATGAAAATGGTTTTGCGATTTCAAATTTACTAAGTAAAAGTTCTTTAGAATTTTTTTTTTAAAATCCACATTTCATTTACTCATACATCAAGATGGAGCAATCATTGAATCAAACAATAGTAAAAATATATCTGTAGGTAAACAGTATTTTATATATTTGCGTAATACATAGAACATGGCCGGCTTTCCTTGGTTCTTGTACTTATGTCTATCTTTGTTAGATTTGAAACAATCCTTTCTAGAAAAAATCAGAATATTTGATACTGAAATTCATCAACTACAGACAATTGTTTACCATTAAAATCGAATCTAAAATTGTTTACGTTCCTTCTCTCAAGTTTTCTCATGCTTGAGTTACCTCCCGTACATTGCACTCTTGTGTGATTGAAAAGCATAAATACTATTACGTCTGCATCAAGTTCAAGGCCAGGGATTATAAGCACATTGAAATTTTGGCGCTATATATTCACATTCAAAAATGTCAAAGAAAGCAAACAAAAAAGACACTCAAAGATCAGAAACTTTACAGAAGGTATGCTATTTTGTTTCCGTCTTATTTGAGTCATGGAAAGACTCGGATCATTTCCGCCAGATGGGTGACTGAGTATTTTCTTAACTAGCTTTGTACTATTGTCATGATTGTGCATAACAGAGGCCGATTTTGGTGGGGTAGGGTTTATTTTTGAATAATAGTTCTTGAGACGAGTCTTTAGAATCGGAAAAGCCTCGTTAATTGATTGATATTCATGTAATAACCATCGCGATCGATCGTTTGTCCCGAATTTGTTCTAAGAGTGAAATAGGCTGGCTGTTAGTATACAAGAATCGAAGAAATTTACAATCGATTATCGAATCGGAGGATTCCTTTTCGATTCATAATAAAAAATAATCCAGATCATGCAGTGAATTGGATTGAGTTGTTTCAGTCATTGAAATAAATCAAACGCTGACGTACATCATTACATGTGATGAATTTTCATCCACGTAGGCCTACAATGCCTTTAAAAAAAATGTGATGTTGAGTAAGAAATCTTTAGACACTAGACCTGAAAATCTGTACATTTTATCATTTCACATGAATTTTAATGAACAGAGATGATGGCATTAATGGTGTTAAGAAAGTGTTAAAGGCCGAGCTTGACCTACTTGAAAATCCGGTGGTAGTGCAATTAAGCAAATTTGGTGTAGGGCGGTGCTTATTGCTGCAGCCGAGTTAAAAATAAATTCCAGCATGCTGATAACAGAACAGAGCACACGTGTTACTTGGCTAAACAAGTAACCCACAGTGATAATCTCTACATAGTATATACAAGGCAGGATTTACAACACCTACTGCTGATTTATTGATTGATTATCGAATACAATTAATATACACTCTTGATTGAAATAAAAATAATTTGAATTATTTCAATTAAAAATATTCTCTTATCACCCATATCATCATGGGGGGGGGGGGGGGGGGGGGGGGGGGGGGGGAGGTCAGTCTTCACACAGCTGCATCAATTAGTACCTACAGTGTTCTCATTTAGAGACCATTTTCCATCAATGTGTTATTGTATTTTGTAAGAATAATGGGTGAAAGGCAGAGATTAATTTTGGATGTAAGTGAAATGCAAATGGAGGCCATAAAACATTTGTTTCTGCATAGTGACTGGGATTTTCACTCTATTGACTCATCACAGGAAGAGAAATTTGGCGGGAACACGTGTGTAAGACCAGAATGTGTAGACAAAGAAGTGCAGACAAATGTTGAATTAGAAACTGGATATTTGGAAACTGAGTGCATTGCCAATAATGGAGATGATGCAGAAAAATTTGTCATCCTGCAAGACAGTAACAAAGACGAATGTCCATTCTGCCTCTGCAAACCATGCATCACTGACGACATCAACAGGCAATTATGGTGGGAAATGGAGCCATTCAGACCGCCTCATCCCAGGAATTCAAAATTGCGAAAAGAAAAATATAAAAGGTTTTGGACCATGCTTTTACATCGTGGAGTATGGAGTGATCCCCGATATACCGAGAAAAAAACTGCGAGCTTTGGAACTTTTTCAGCCAGGACAGGAATGGCACAGACGTGACATTATGCCAACATGTGTAGTGGAGACTGTGAGAACATGGCTACCAAATCCAAAAGATGTACAATACATGGGTCATTTGTGGGAATAGTTTTTATTTCATATTTGACAGTCAATCACATTATTATTTTCCTCTTGTTTGCATTTGTTTTGGATAAGCTAGGTATTTGGACTTGACAATTACAATGTAAATATCATGAGGATTTTACATTTATTCTAATTTCAATACAGATGTGAAAAATAAATCTGAATTATGGATTTTATCTTTTGGAGGTTGGATTTATCTAGAGAGGAAAGTAAGTCAAACATTGCAGAATTCTGGTTTTCTTACTGCCATGCCTGCATGAGATACAGACAACATCCGGTGTAAACAATAACAAACTAAGTCACTCCCACTGCTGTCAGTTTTGAATTTCAATTAGAAATAGATGTCCTGCTTCACATCTTTCGATGAAAAATACAGCTAAGAAAATTTTTTATTTTAAATTTAATTTGTGACCAAAGATGCACATTCATGAGAAGAGCAAGCATGGCAAAAATCTGATGATAAAAAAGAATCTGTATTTTAATATTTCTAAAAAATTCTCTGCAATCTGAATGTGGCCAGAAAAATCAAATAAACCACCATTTTTCTCATTGGCTGCTATTTATACTCCGATGTCCTCCTTTAACTTTAGTGTGTGGTCTGTACTATTCTCTTTAGAAAAGTGGACAGGCAGAGCCTACATCCACTTCTCTTTGCAAACCTTCATGTTTTGATTCCGGAAAACATGTAAATGCCAGAACCGGTGATGGTGTACACTTTTATTGACGTTTCAACTCAAATATGCCTGGATTTACTTAAAAGACAAGTTATTTCCACAGCTTTATATTAATGCATGCATCTGTCACAAGGAAATCAACACTTACTCGCTGTTAATCTATTTTCACATGTTACAAATTATAATTATTATTAGTGGTTGTGATACTTTTGTTTAATAATCCAGCGTTTACATAATTTTTGTGTTGATATCAATAAATCAATTATTAAGTATTTCTCATGTCTTGAAATGATTGTAATGTTGTGCTGTGCGTTTCTTTTTTGATCAGTGAGTATATTTTCTCGAGGCTATGTAGACCTGACCACTAGAGGAACGGTCTCAACAGAACGTGTAGTAAAATATTCAATGTTCACTGGATATATTTTTGTCTTTTTTTTTCAGGTTCAACAGTTCAAGGACAACTTTAAAGAAGAGGTATTTTCATATCTGCATTTACTACTGTATAATTTGAATTTTTATTATCCCTCCTATACAGTCCCTGTAAAATGTAATACTTTCCCATTTTTGTCACTGGAACTCACTCATCAGTCCTTTATTCATTCTGCACCACCATTCACCAACTGCCCACAAAGCATTCAGAGTTCGCTCATTGTTTAGCATTTGTTTTTCATTGTAATTGTGGAATGAAAGGAGTGACATACCCCAGCGCCAACATCCGTGAAATTCGGTAAAATAGCTAATATATAGCTGATGTTCATTGTTGATTTTGTATGTCTGATTTAAAAAGATAAAGATTATTATTTTATTTATTATATCGAACTTCTTAAATGAGAACAAAATGAAAAGGGGACATTTGTACAATTAAGGATGAAAGGAAACTTTGATATCACCATAAGTCTTAAGAAATATTGTGAACTACAGAGCACATGGACAACAATGAAGATAAATAGAAAACTCCTGTCCACTCACCAATTTGTGAGATGGAGGTCTCAAGGCATCTGAAATTTCATACATTGAAATATTAGAAAACTGGTTCCTTGCTTGATAATTCAATGCATGTGTTGTACTTTGTTACCCGAATTTATTTTGAGGTCAAAGGTCAAGATCTCTTTTTCACTATATACTGTAGATTTGAGCTTGCTTCTAACTTTTATACATGTACTTGCTGGTGCATGTTTATCGGACTTCAAATCCTGATGGCATTCAAGATTCATGATGCTTTTGAAATCCAAAGGTCAAGGTCATTATCACACGAAATACCTATTGCAGCCATTCAAAGCTTCATACTTATAAACCATATTAAATACGTGCATGTTTTTACTTCTTGAATGCAAGCGTGCATAATTTTCCGAACTGCAACTCGGCCATACGCATCTTTGATGCGTTTTAGTGATTTTTTTTAATTTAAATTTATTTTATATGTATATATACAGTAAATTATCTCTATCTCGAAGTCCGAGGGACCTCGAAAAAACTTAGAGATATGCAGGTGTTCGAGATATCCAAAATCCATCTTGAATATATTTTTTGAAGGGGGATATTTGATGCATAGTATGATATTTGCATTATAAACAACAACCCCGTTGTTGTTCCTTATAGTTTAATGCAAGTTGATAAATTGGTATGGCGGAATTTCAAAGACAAACATTTTGGATTTTTTAATATATATAAGTATCCCATTGAATTCACAATGTGTTAAGATGAACATGCTTGTATGCTTACTTTAAGTTTACTAATGTCTAGGCTTGACTGGGATGTAGCTATTGCGTTTTAGTGAAAGAACCTATCACGTAAGAAACAAAAAAGACAGATTTAAAAAAAAAAAAACTTTTAAATGTTAATTAGATAAAACTTCGTGTTTTCTCTGTCCTAGTTTTAATGATGAAGCGTGTATTATTAAATGCATTATCGTTATTATGAGCATTACCTTCAAGCACACTTCGACAATTTTATGCGTTTTTCTAACCCACATGTTAATGATAGAGCGTGTGTCATTCTAAATACCATCCCTGGAATCAGGCGTGTTAGTTCATAATTGGCGGTGGACTTGTAGTAATGTTGGAAGGCTTCACTAATCACCCAAGCTGTGGAATCATTTATTGTGACCTGTGTCTACTTGGAAAAGGCGAGCGTGGATTAGCGGTCATTAATTATAATTGGTGTAGCCGCAGGTGTGAATTTGTGACTTACGACGCCAGGTATGGTAAGCAGAGCGGAAAATTGACTGCACTTCAAGATAAACCATGTGAATTTAGGACATGGGACCTTGAAAATACTTCGACATAGGCGGGGTATTCGAGATTACCGTGTTCGAAATATCAGAAGTTTTTTAAATCATTTATATAATGAAAACGGCCGGGACCTGCGGTCGACTTCGACTCAAGCGGGGTATTCGAGATAAACCATATTCGAGATACAGATATTTGACTGTATATGCAAATTAGACTGTAAAATATGTATTGACTAAACTAAAGATAGAAATGCATCTGTTAAATATTTCAATGACAATGAAATAGGAAAGATTTATTTGAATGTTTTCTCTTTGCAGGGTGATCATTTAGTTCAGGATGTGTTTCCAGCTAAAGTGCTAGAGTTGGAAGAACTGTATCAGGTACACAGAACTGTTTTATTAATTCAGCTGAGCCAAATCTCCAGCAAGCATTTCAAAAACCACGACTGGCAATATGAAATACATGTGTATTTACATGTGTATCCTTTTGTGGATTAATACCATTTTTATAGAAAACAACCTTGTCACTTATGGAATATATATATGGCTCAGTCTGCGGAATTAGCGGTAGTCCGAACGCCCGTGGCCAGTGATTTTCCTGTTGGACTTGTAAAATCCGCTTGACAACAAGTCCGACTGGCTTGTAAAAAAAAATTACCCTTTAGAGTTTTAATTTGACAATCGGAAGTAAATAAATATTATGCGCATGTTCAAGTCATAGAATTAGAATAACTCGCCCCAAACAAAGTCATTTGTCCCATTAATTACGCATCTTCACTCGGTCTGTTCCGGATTTGTATTGAAAATTATTCAGATTTCGCATGCGTATAATTTACTTTCATTTTCAACGACTTTCATTATTCAATGTCAGTCTTAAACTTAAAGTATTTTGCCGGGGCAGTCCCTGGCAAAGCACCAAAGCGCAAGGCCAACGACAGATTTTTTTTCGGGCAAGTGAAATTGATTTCGGCATGTGGCTTTCGAATTGGGAAAAATTGTCTACATTTTAGTCAAATTGGGAAAAATCAATTTTATTCTAAATAAGTTTTAAAATCATATGAAACATTACATTATCTTTATTTTACACATCTAATTTTCTTTAACCTTTTAAAATTTTCAACTATTCTATCCAAATCATCATTCTCATAACTCTTTGTTAAGTCTTATGCATATAATTCACATTGAATGTTTATTTTTTTCAAATACGTTTTCCTTTCATAATTTTATTATTGGGAAAAATGCAAGCTAAATTGGGAAAAATTGGGAATTTTTAGGGGTGGGGGGCGAAATTCGGACCCAAAATGGGCCTAAAAAAAATCACTGTGGTAGACATTCAAAGTGCTGATGTTTTCCGTTGACTTGTTTTGTAGAGTATGACAGTATCTCGCCTGGCAGACATACACACAGATCTAAACATTCCCATACCGGATCCAGTTTTGTTTGCAAACAATGTTTCAGGTGATGAGGTATGGTGACAATCTAGTAAAAGTTTTCTCATTTTCAGCTGGAAACGCACAGGGTGGAATCTTCATTATTATTATACAGTTGAACTTCAGTATCTCAAACATTGATATCTCGAATACCATGGATATGTCATAATGATTAGGAAGTCCCAACCACTGATTCTTAAAGTTTTTTACCGTCGATGTCTCAAATTCTTGGATATCTCGGAAGTTTTTTTTTGGTCCCATCGAGTTCGAGATAACAAGGTTGAACTGTAGTTTGTTGCACTCATACCTTTCCTTTCTGAAGAAATTATGTCAATATATCAATCTATGCAATGAAACTCATTGAACAGTGTTCTTTAAAGAGAGTCTGACATCTGTTCCATCAATACCATGTATACGATGTTGTATGACACCTGACCTTACTGGGTCAGTGTCTGGAACAATAAGACTTGTACCTGAACTTTCTTTTGATTTGTTGTGAAAACACTGTACATCTTTTCCCTGTAATATCACTATGTAAACAGGTGAACTTCATTGAAGCTTTGAGTTTTCAGTTCAAATTGAATAAATGTTTGAAGGTGTGCCCCGACACAAATTCAGTGGTATAATACATTAAAAAAAATTATTTGATAGCAAAATTTGAAGTGTATTAAAGAATACATTGATGTAAGACCTCAATCATACCCAGAAAGAGCTGCACCAGAAAAGATTCTAATGTTACTGAAGTGCTGCATGTAATATAAATTTTTATTCAACCTGTTGAATTTATAGAATACCTGCTCCTCAACAATACAATATTTAATTGTTTTATCATTCACAAATGTAATTCATAGTTATCAGGGCCTCTAGTGCCTGCAGTGTTATACAGTTATAGACTGTATAACAGCTGTTTTGTTTCTCCCTGGAATGGATCTGTTGCCTGAAGCCGTTCAAGGGTTAATTAAACAGCTGTCGTCCGACGACACAGTCTTTATGTATAACTGTTTTGTTATACACCTTCATTTTCAGATCACATGAGCTGAGAGTCATCTATTTCTACACACATTTATAAAGTCTGTTGCTCTTTTGTTTAATATCATTTAATTTCTTGCAGGCTAAAAGCAAAAAAAGACGACTAGAAGAAGATGATCACAATGATATTTCAGGTAGTTTCTAAATGTAAACATGAAATAAATCAATGAACAATTTACACTAAGGGCTATTCCAGAAATAAATACATGGGGGGGTCGGGAGGCACCTTTTGTATATACCAAGCACCCATAAAAAAAATTAAAAAATTACCCCATGACCCATCAAATTAATAAACTCATTTTACAATGACCCATCTAATAAAAAAAAAAAAACTAACCAGACCCACCACAAAAATGTTTTTAAAAATGAAAATGGTACAAATATCGCGAGGTTTTCGGGACATACATTCTAGTCAATGACGCGGTAATGCCTGTGCGACATTGTATCACAGTAGTTCTGAAGAAACGATGTCACATCAACAATCAAAGGCATCTATGGCGGGAATGTTGGAAAGATTGGGAGTCCAAACGATGCTATTATCATGAAATGGGTATGGATATGTTTTTCCACGAATTGTTCGTCTTCTAATGGAGCCCGCGCCCGGAGGCCTCTATATCACCATCACACCGACTGATAAATATAACGCATCGGTACCCTCGTATAAATCAACTAAGGTTTGCCTATTTTTATTAGAAAACGGAATACCTATTGGTTTCAAAATATTCCCAAAATCGATGCACTGTAAACTGTAATAATCTACAGAACAGAGTTCGCCGCCATCACGTCCAAAGGGACCCTACTAAAGGCGCCTCTAATTTGAAGAGTGCCGTAATGGAAAGTTATGCGCTGCAAAGAGCGACAACTCGAATAGTTCTATGTTACTTCCGATATCGAAAGCAGCATTTCGAAAGCACGTTTTCAATTTTCCCTCCGACGTTTTGTAACCAACACGACAAGAGCGACAATAAAAATATTCTGAAAACTCAACACCCACGTGGCACAAAATAAAACAATAGAAACTACCCACAATAAATATTTTTTTAACAGTCCAACCACGGACCAATTAAAATATGAAAAAATACGACCACCCACAAAAAAAAATATCATTTGCCGCCCGACCCCCCCCCCCCCCCCCCCCCCCCCCCATTTGATCATTTCTGGAACAGCCCTAACTTTATTTGATAGTAATGTGATGAAAGAAGTTAAATATACTCTCAAATTTATTTTAGTGCCAAGATATTAAGATGATGCTAAATATGGTATTATTTAAGTTAGTGTAAGTAATGACTGCAGTGCACCCGCCATTTGATGGGGCCCTAATCACACCATATTTAACATCATCTTAATATCTTGGCACTAAGATAAATTTGCGAGTATATCAACTTCTTCCATCAAATGACAGGTGCACGGCAGTAATTACTTTTTCCATCCTGACATCTTTCTAATTGTAAGCACTTGATAAATTAAGGTAGACAAATTCGAACTCTGCACTGCCTGTTTAGATATCTGCCGAGAAATAATGATATGCATGACTTCCATAATCTCTCTCAGAGTTATCTTTTCTTTGTTTACTTCCGATAATTATAATAACATTTCATGTGCCTGTGATATTAACATGCAAGCATCCCGAGGTAGTGCAGATTGAACAAAAGTTTGATCCCTGGGGTTAGGGAGGGGCCACAATAGGGGATCAAAGTTTTATATGAGAATTGATAGGAACATATCTTTTTTAATCTTCTTTTAAAGAACAGCAGAGCCATGATAAGTCGTATTGATGTGCAAGCATCTTCAAGTAGTGCAAATTTTAGTTTGTTCAATATAGGGGTTCCAGAGGTAAGGTGGGGCCTTAATTTGTGATGAAAGTTTAGGAAATATACAGGAAATTGATGAAAACAAATTATTTTCAAGACTAGATTTGCCACATGAAATCATTTCCAATTACAAACATTCCTAAGTTGTGTGGATTCAATTTTGTGTTTATGTCCCCGTGACAAAAGTTCTTGGGGTGGGTTTGTTTTTGTGTCCCCGTGACTAAAGTTCTGGGGGGTGGGTTTGTTTTTATGTCCCTGTGACTAAAGTTCTGAGGGTGGTTTTGTTTTTATGTCCCAGTGACTAAAGTTCTGGGGGTGGGGTGCATATTGTTTTTTTGTCCAGTCTCTCTGTCTGAAACTGCAATTACTATCTGAAACTTGAACCTTGCTCATGATTTTTAAATAGTGAGTGATAGGGCTCTCATATTTCATGTGTGTATTCCTTGTGACAAGACCTCTCTTATGGTATAAAAATATTTGGCCTTGTAACCTTGACCTTGGATTTTGACTTACTTCTGAAGAAAAGTTAATTAAGCCAATGAACTGTTTTAATAAGGCATTTTTTTTGATATTTTGTAATATATATACTACTCAAAATTTGATAAGGATCACTAGGTTATATGTGTGTAATTTACCACTAACATAACAAAAGACGTAAATTTGACCCAGAAACGTGTTTACTCAGGTTATGAATGAAAATTCATGAACAGCATGAGCTTTTATCAATACGGAATGCTTGAAATCTGATAACAACACCAAAAGGCATTTCATTACAAAAAGTTAACAGCAAACCAGAGAAAGAATTACACAGTTTTTGGGGATAGTCCATCATTACACTTAGTCGATGAAGTGTCAATACCGGGTATGGCCTCCCCTTGCATCAATGACGGCTTGACAACGTCGAGCCATGCTGTCAATAAGCACCTGGATGTTTCCAATGGGAAGGTTGTTCCACTCTTCCACGAGGGCGTTTCCGAGCTCTGCCAAAGTCGTGGGTTGTGCTCTACAGCGTGAAAGGGCAACCTGCAGCATGTTCCATACATGCTCAATCGGGTTCAAGTCCGGCAAGCGCGCTGGCCAGTCCAAACGGACAATTGTCTCCTGCTGAAGGTACTGCTCCACCACCCTGGCGCGATGAGGACGGGCGTTATCATCCATCAGGATGAACTCAGGGCCAACAGCACCAGCGTAGGGTTTGACGTAAACATCGAGGATCTCATCCCGGTACCGCACCCCCATCATTGTTCCTCTCTCCAAGACATGAAGATCTGTTCTTCCATCCCTGCTGATTCCACCCCAGACCATGATGGAACCACCACCATAACGGTCATGTTCACTGATGTTGGCATCATGGAAACGTTCACGTTGTCGTCGCCACACTTGGTGCCTCCTGTCCAAACAATACCTGGACTCATCGGTGAACAGAACTTGAACCCAATCGTTCTGTGTCCAAGTAACATGATCTTCAGCCCAGTCCAATCGCTCCCGCCGGTGTCAAACAGTCAGAGGGACTCGAACACATGCCCTTCTCGAGTTGAGACCTGCATTGTGAAGCCGATTCCGTATCGTCTGAGTGGACACATTCACCCCCGAGGCGTTCAGGAGGTCGTTACGTAGGCTGGTTGCTGTCCAGAAGAGATGGCGTCGTGCCTGAAGAGCCACAAAATGGTCTTGGCGTTGGGTTGTCGACCTCTGACGGCCACCCCCATGTCGGTGTGCTGCTGTACCAAAAGTTTGCTGTCGGTTCCAGGCCCTGTTTACAACGCTCTGGCTGACGTTTAGTGCATTTGCAACGTCACAATGTGAATAGCCACCATCAAGCATTCCAATACATCTGCCCAGTTGTTTTGTCGTCAGGCGACGCCTTACACGTTGAGGGGGCATTGTGTTGATAAACGTAGTGTAAACACTCAAGTGAGTTTGAAATTTTAGAAAGAATCAGACACCGATGCCTGAGTGAAAATCGTGCAATGGTAGCAAAAGCATAAACTGTGATGAGAAACGCATTTCCCATGGCATGAAATGCACATGCAAGTTTGTTGAAGATGTTTTTGATTTCACTTGGACACAATATTGCCAGTTCTGCAGTTATTAATTTTTTAAACATAAAAATATCTATGATCCTTATCAAATTAGTATAGATTCCTTATGGCAAGACCTTATAGTTCGTGTCACGATTTTAACCTTGTGATCATGGTCATGTGACACTGAATGGTTAGGTTGTGGCATAATATGGGATGAACATTTTTCATGGGAGTAAAGATCGCAAAAAATCTTTTAAAAATCACATGGGAGTAAAGATCACAAAAAATCTTTTAAAAATCACAATAGCTGACCATAATGACTGAGATGATTTGTGAATTTCCATCAACCAGTGTTGTTATGAAATATAGAATTGGTTTTATTTAACTTCAAAGGTACAAGAGTGATGATATTACCCAATGGACCTGCTCCATCAAATAAAAATCTTGCTGCTCTAGCAGAGAAGTTAAAACCACTAATTCGTGACCTCCTAGATCATTCAAATATGGTAAGCTATTTATATTTTATTTTTAGTAAACTCGGGTGACAATTGGTTGGTGTCCATTGTCATTTGTTGTGTGTTAACAATTGAACATTTTTAACTTCTTAATAACTATCATTTCAATTCTTTTCAAATTTGATATGAAACATCTTTAGGACAAGGGATACATAAATTGTGAATTTCAGGACTCTTGTTCCCCTGGGGCATTAAGGTTGTTGCAAAACTGCCAAAAATTGACCAAGTTTAAAAATCTTCTCTATAACTGCACATATTTAAGAAATATTAAATGCATAGAGATGTAGAGCAGGAAGGCCTCCTCCAAAATTGTTAATTTCATGATCTCTAGGGTAGAGGTTCTGACTCGAGAATGAACCCAAACGGGGTATTTAGTATTTATGTGTAAAACATTGAAAAGTATATTGATTTACCTCATATATGCAGAACATGATATTTTTTTTTCTAGATTATATAGCCCTTACGGCTAGTGATACTTTTAACTAATACTCAGTTGACCAATAAGGCCTGTGAGCCTCATGTTTGTATAAAATTAGTGAACTGAAATTTAAATTCGTTATACATAGTAGTGGTTTAATAGGTTTATGAATTCTGCTGTAGATCAGGTAAGATTGATTGGAACTCACATGCCTATTGAAACTTACTTAACTTAGTTTATGATAAATTGAAATTTTTCTGTTGTAGCTGAAAATGTGGATTGCCTTTATGATTCCAAAAATTGAAGATGGGAATAATTTTGGTGTATCAGTTCAGGTATAGTGAAAAAATTAAATCTATTAAGTATTAGCTCACCTGAGCCAAAGGCTTTTCCGATCAAAATTTGTTTGTTTTCTGTCCTGTGTCTCACATTTTCATCTTTTCCAGAATTGGGCCAATTTCAATAAAACTTAGTATAAATCATCCTTGGATGAAGGGGTTTCAAGTTTGTTCAAATGTTCAAATGAAAGTTCTAATGGAAGATTATCAAGAAAATGCAAAAACATTTTTCTCAAAAATCACTGGGCCAGAAATGTTGAAATTTATACAGCACAGCCAATGTGGATCCATTATTTATCGTATCCTCGCAATGGCAAGTTAATCCTTGTCATTTTTTACACTGTTTCAGTTTCTCCTAGCGGGGTTTCTCGGGACCACATTTCAACCGAGGCAGGGTAAACTGTCTGTATTTTTACCGTTGATAGCTGGTCTGAATACTGTCTCTTGCTTCCAATGACAGTTACTTCCAATGGATAGAATCAATTGAAAAGTACAATTTAAGTCTTATGTGAATTAAAATTTTTGCAGTCTTTCGGAACAAATATGTGCATGTACTATCCATATAATCAACAACTGAAAACATCATTTGCTTTAGAGATTTTGGCAGTGCGATTTAGTTTTCCTGTTTTCAGTGATGACCACAATTTGTATGTGCTGGAATTTAGTGATCGGTAATCAGAAAGCTAAAAAAAAGTCCATCTGTGTAAACATCTTTTCATTAGAAATTAATTTGAAATTAGAGTTTAGAAAATGTTAGAGAATCCATTCACTTTTCAAATGTTTCAGAATGACTGCCAAAAACCGTCAAAAAATTAAGCTTGTTGGATTTCAACCAAATTTTATTTCTAAGGTGATTTGATGACCCCAAGCCCATTTCCAGTATCAAATTTTTTCAAAATGGTTGCCATATACAAAAATGTTTAAAAGTGTTAAAATCTCTATGACATTGGAGACCGCCACGGTGCTCTAGAGGTAGAGCATTTGCCCCACATGCGGAAGGTCGGGGTTCGAATCTCGGCTGCGACAGACCTAAGTCGTTAAAACAGGTAGTGACAGTTCCATCGCCAAACGCTCGGCATCAGGTGTGAGTGAATGTCATGGGTCCTCGGAGGTGACCTTAAAAATGGGTGTCACTGTAGGTGTGGCACGCTGAAGAACCCTCACTGCTGAATGGCTGAAAGTGCCGAGTATAGGCCCAACTTTGAAGCCCTTCACCAGTCTTGGTGACGTCTTCATATGAGTGAAAAATTCTCGAGAGGGGATGTTAAGCAAGATTGCAGTCAATCCATGACAGTGGATTCTGGGGTCAATTGAGGGTCATTTCTAACATCAGTATTTCTTTCCATTCAATTTTCAAATGTTTCAAAATGGTTGTCAAAATAATCAAGTTTGTCAGATTTTAACCAAATTTAGTATCTCTTATTTAACTTGTTATTGGGGGAAAAACCCAGCAAAACTATAAATAAGCATACTGTAACTGACCAGATAAGACTATTAAATGAAGATTTTATTCAACAGATATATGTCATTGGTATGTGGTAGAGATTTAAAAGTATTGATAGGTGTAAAGTACAATATAATTTCCTGTTAAAGTGACTTCATCCATTGTCGTAATTTGTCTGTGTTAGGAGGACACTATTGTCGTAATTTGTCTGTGTTAGGAGGACACTGTTGTCGTAATTTGTGTGTGTTAGGAGGACACTATTGTCGTAATTTGTCTGTATTAGGAGGACACTATGGGAGAAGCCAGACAAGTGGAGACAGAGGCCGCCACGTATTTGGACCAAGTGTCGCGTTACTTCATCTCACGAGCCAAACTCATCTCCAAAGTAGCCAAGTACCCACACATAGTAAGTACTGTCACATGTACCCACACTTAGTAAGTACTGTCACAAGTACCCACACATAGTAAGTATTGTCACAAGTACTTACACATAGTAAATACTGTCACAAGTACCCACACATAGTAAGTACTGTCACAAGTACCCACACATAGTAAGTACTGTCACAAGTACCCACACATAGTAAGTATTGTCACAAGTACTTACACATAGTAAGTACTGTCATAAGTACCCACACATAGTAAGTATTGTCACAAGTACTTACACATAGTAAATACTGTCACAAGTACCCACACATAGTAAGTACTGTCACAAGTACCCACACCTAGTAAGTATTGTCACAAGTACCCACACATAGTAAGTATTGTCACAAGTACCCACACATAGTAAATACTGTCACAAGTACCCACACCTAGTAAATACTGTCGCAAGTACCCACACATAGTAAGTATTGTCACAAGTACACACATAGTAAGTACTGTCACAAGTACCCACACATAGTAAGTACTGTCACAAGTACCCACACATAGTAAGTATTGTCACAAGTACCCACATAGTAAGTACTCTCACAAGTACCCACACATAGTAAGTATTGTCACAAGTACTTACACATAGTAAATACTGTCACAAGTACCCACACATAGTAAGTATTGTCACAAGTACTTACACATAGTAAATACTGTCACAAGTACCCACACATAGTAAGTACTGTCACAAGTACCCACACCTAGTAAATACTGTCACAAGTACCCACACCTAGTAAATACTGTCACAAGTACCCACACATAGTAAGTATTGTCACAAGTACCCACACATAGTAAGTATTGTCACAAGTACACACATAGTAAGTACTGTCACAAGTACCCACACATAGTAAGTATTGTCACAAGTACCCACACATAGTAAATACTGTCACAAGTACCCACACATAGTAAGTACTCTCACAAGTACCCACACATAGTAAGTATTGTCACAAGTACCCACACATAGTAAATACTGTCACAAGTACCCACACATAGTAAGTACTGTCACAAGTACCCACACATAGTAAATACTGTCACAAGTACCCACACCTAGTAAATACTGTCACAAGTACCCACACATAGTAAGTACTCTCACAAGTACCCACACCTAGTAAGTACTGTCACAAGTACCCACACATAGTAAATACTGTCACAAGTACCCACACATAGTAAGTACTGTCACAAGTACCCACACATAGTAAGTACTGTCACAAGTACCCACACATAGTAAGTACTGTCACAAGTACCCACACATAGTAAATACTGTCACAAGTACCCACACCTAGTAAATACTGTCACAAGTACCCACACATAGTAAGTACTGTCACAAGTACCCACACATAGTAAGTACTGTCACAAGTACCCACACATAGTAAATACTGTCACAAGTACCCACACCTAGTAAATACTGTCACAAGTACCCACACATAGTAAGTATTGTCACAAGTACCCACACCTAGTAAATACTGTCACAAGTACCCACACATAGTAAATACTGTCACAAGTACCCACACATAGTAAGTATTGTCACAAGTACACACACAGTAAGTACTGTCACAAGTACCCACACATAGTAAGTACTGTCACAAGTACCCACACATAGTAAATACTGTCACAAGTACCCACACATAGTAAGTATTGTCACAAGTACACACACAGTAAGTACTGTCACAAGTACCCACACATAGTAAGTATTGTCACAAGTACACACACAGTAAGTACTGTCACAAGTACCCACACATAGTAAGTACTGTCACAAGTACCCACACATAGTAAATACTGTCACAAGTACCCACACATAGTAAGTATTGTCACAAGTACCCACACATAGTAAGTATTGTCACAAGTACCCACACATAGTAAGTATTGTCACAAGTACTTACACATAGTAAATACTGTCACAAGTACCCACACATAGTAAGTACTGTCACAAGTACCCACACATAGTAAGTACTGTCACAAGTACCCACACATAGTAAGTATTGTCACAAGTACCCACATAGTAAGTACTCTCACAAGTACCCACACATAGTAAGTATTGTCACAAGTACTTACACATAGTAAATACTGTCACAAGTACCCACACATAGTAAGTATTGTCACAAGTACTTACACATAGTAAATACTGTCACAAGTACCCACACATAGTAAGTACTGTCACAAGTACCCACACCTAGTAAATACTGTCACAAGTACCCACACCTAGTAAATACTGTCACAAGTACCCACACATAGTAAGTATTGTCACAAGTACCCACACCTAGTAAGTACTGTCACAAGTACCCACACATAGTAAGTATTGTCACAAGTACCCACACCTAGTAAATACTGTCACAAGTACCCACACATAGTAAGTACTGTCACAAGTACCCACACCTAGTAAATACTGTCACAAGTACCCACACATAGTAAGTATTGTCACAAGTACCCACACATAGTAAGTATTGTCACAAGTACCCACACATAGTAAGTATTGTCACAAGTACTTACACATAGTAAATACTGTCACAAGTACCCACACATAATAAGTATTGTCACAAGTACACACATAGTAAGTACTGTCACAAGTACCCACACCTAGTAAATACTGTCACAAGTACCCACACATAGTAAGTACTGTCACAAGTACCCACACATAGTAAGTACTGTCACAAGTACCCACACATAATAAGTATTGTCACAAGTACACACATAGTAAGTACTGTCACAAGTACCCACACCTAGTAAATACTGTCACAAGTACCCACACATAGTAAGTACTGTCACAAGTACCCACACATAGTAAGTACTCTCACAAGTACCCACACATAGTAAGTACTGTCACAAGTACCCACACATAGTAAGTACTGTCACAAGTACCCACACATAGTAAATACTGTCACAAGTACCCACACCTAGTAAATACTGTCACAAGTACCCACACATAGTAAGTATTGTCACAAGTACCCACACATAGTAAGTATTGTCACAAGTACACACATAGTAAGTACTGTCACAAGTACCCACACATAGTAAGTATTGTCACAAGTACTTACACATAGTAAATACTGTCACAAGTACCCACACATAGTAAGTACTGTCACAAGTACCCACACCTAGTAAATACTGTCACAAGTACCCACACATAGTAAGTATTGTCACAAGTACACACACAGTAAGTACTGTCACAAGTACCCACACATAGTAAATACTGTCACAAGTACACACATAGTAAGTATTGTCACAAGTACCCACACATAGTAAATACTGTCACAAGTACCCACACATAGTAAGTACTGTCACAAGTACCCACACATAGTAAGTACTGTCACAAGTACCCACACATAGTAAGTATTGTCACAAGTACCCACACATAGTAAGTATTGTCACAAGTACCCACACATAGTAAGTACTGTCACAAGTACCCACACATAGTAAGTACTGTCACAAGTACACACATAGTAAGTACTGTCACAAGTACTTGCACATAGTAAGTATTGTCACAAGTACCCACACATAGTAAATACTGTCACAAGTACCCACACATAGTAAGTACTGTCACAAGTACCCACACATAGTAAGTACTGTCACAAGTACCCACACATAGTAAGTATTGTCACAAGTACCCACACATAGTAAGTATTGTCACAAGTACCCACACATAGTAAATACTGTCACAAGTACCCACACCTAGTAAATACTGTCGCAAGTACCCACACATAGTAAGTATTGTCACAAGTACACACATAGTAAGTACTGTCACAAGTACCCACACATAGTAAGTACTGTCACAAGTACCCACACATAGTAAGTACTCTCACAAGTACCCACACATAATAAGTACTGTCACAAGTACCCACACATAGTAAGTACTGTCACAAGTACCCACACATAATAAGTACTCTCACAAGTACCCACACATAATAAGTACTGTCACAAGTACCCACACATAGTAAGTACTGTCACAAGTACCCACACATAGTAAATACTGTCACAAGTACCCACACATAGTAAGTACTGTCACAAGTACACACACATAGTACAGTAACTCCCATGATGTTTCTTATAATAGTTTCCTCACGCACACTACCAACTAAAACGTCACTCCTTCATGAATATATGCTAGAAAATCATCGTTTTTTTCCCTTTGAGTAGACCAGTTCTCCTTTAATACATGTATATAATTTGTCAAAATTGTCAAATCGCTTTATTTTTCATAGTTTATCGTACTGATAAAACTTTGATCTAGTTTTTAACATCAAACAAAATACTGTTTAATATAACACATATGCCTTGAAGTGGGGATGCATTTTCTAAAATCTGATGTTTGTTAAACATAAATAAAGAAGGTATGAATAAATAATTCATGTAGAAGGATCATATGAGGACTAGGTACTCCAAGTAAACATACAAATAGCGTTCAATAAGTTCATTCCAACAGTTCTGCTTGCTTATGTTATTACATGCAATGAGAGTTAAATGAATTTGAAGACTGTTATGATACAGAAAATCAGAACAAAGAGTTCCCTCCCTTCTTTCAATGATAAGTAGATTTTTCTATACCAAACAAATTTAAATATGAGATGTACTTGAGTGCAGTGTGAAATGATTTTCTGTGTGTCTAGTTGTGTTAACTGTGTAGTTAAATAGAGGTTATACTGCAGGACGACTACAGACAAGCGGTCCGGGAGTTAGACGAAAAACAGTATGTCAGTCTCCGTCTCATCTGCTGTGAAGTCAGAAACCACTACGTAAGTTGTATATTTTTAAAGCCGTAGGTTGGGGCTAACATTTTAACATTGTTTGGCTCATAATTGTCCAAACTACAAAATTTTATGTCCATACTGAAGTCAGTGACCAAAATTTCTGAACTCTTTTATTTCATTGATTAATTTCTAATGAAAGAATATGAGCTGAATGTAAATAGAATATGTTATTTTGAACAATTTCTTAGTGAAATTCACAGAAAAATAAATACAAGTAGGTCAAAATTTTTAGATACTACTTCAGACTGGTATTTACTGCTTCAGACTGGTATTTGCTGTCTTAGACTGGTATTTACTGCCTTAGACTGGTATTTACTGCCTCAGACTATTATTTACTGGTTCAGACCGGTATTTACTGGTTCAGACCGGTATATACTGCCTCAGAGTGGTATTTACTGGTTCAGACCATTATTTACTGGTTCAGACTGGTATTTCCTGCTTCGTACTGGTATTTACTGCTTCTACTTGTATTCACTGCCTCAGACTGGTTGTCGCTGCAAGAGGATTTAACAGATGTGTTGAAATAATGTTTTAGATTTTCTGAACAACATTTCAATTGAGATGATCCACATGCATGTGTGTTTATTTTTTAATTCTAACTCTTGCTATTTCAGGCAAGCCTTCATGACTTGGTATTGAAGAACATGGAGAAAATCAAGAAACCACGGTCAGCCAATGCAGACAGTTTAATTTACTGACGATGATAATACTGGACAGTTTCTGTAGTTATTATTATGATATCATTAAAACACATCTGAAAAAAACAGTCAACTGATCATAGTTAGAGGAAACAGTCACATTGGTTGGAGTTCTGGAAAGACCATTTAAGGATTTGTTTTGTTGCCTTTTGCAATTGGTCAGCGTCTGTCGTCGTGCATCCATCATGCGTCGTCCATTAACAATTGCACAGTTTTAACTTCTTCTTAACTAACATTCCAATCTTTTTCAAATTTGGTATGAAGCATCTTTGGGACAAGGGGGACTTAAATTATAAATTGCAAGGCTTCTACACTACCAGGGCCTTAGGATGGGGTAAAAACTGCCAGACATTGACTAATATTTAAAAATCTTCTCTACAACTGCACATGTGTTAGAAAAACCAAATACATAATCAAGTAGAGCAGGGAGACCTAATTTCATCAACCCTGGAGTAGAAATTCTGACTTCAGGACAGTGCCAAAAATGGTATATATAGCGTATATGTGTAAAACATTAGATTATTTTCTTTAATATTATTACTATTATGAAATTTCATGAGATTTGGTTCCAGGGTGGGCCAAACTTGATTATTGTCTTTATCATTTGAAAGACTTCTTTACTTTTGCTGATACAGTATAAAAACGAAATGCATATTTCGGAAAAGCAGCAAAGAATGTACCAAAATTGGGAATTTCACAACCCTAGAGTTTTGATTCTAGGACAGGTGCAAATTAGTCATATCGTTTTAATGTTGCATACATCATATTATGTAAAGTCTTTCATCAGTATAGACACTTTTGGGGCATTTAAGTTTTAAGAACAAATCTTGTTATATACTATTGCTGAAATGGATTTAGCTCAGATGTGCAGGACAGGAAAGAAAAAAAAATTAAATTGAATAGCCCTTGGGGCTTGTGATACTTTTAACTAATACTCAGATGACCAATAAAGTCTGTGGGCCTCTTGTGAGCTTTTCTGATCACCTTTTGTCTGACATCCATCTCTCAGTCCATCTGTAAACTTTTCTCAATGTTGACTTCTTTTCAAGAACCATTGGACTAATTTCAAATGAAGAGCCACACCCTTTTTCAAGGGCATTACGGGTAAGATTTAGTGAAAATTTTGTGGCATTGTTTAAAGAACCAATGGACCAATTTCAATCAAGCTTGGCACAAATCAATCTTTAGTAAAGGGAATTCAAATGAAGGGCCATGCTCCTTCCAAAGGGTAGATAATCAAGAAAATGCAAAAATAGGGTGGGGTCATTTAAAATCTTCTCAAGAACAACGGGGCCTGAAAAGTTGAAATTTGCATAAAAGCTTCCTGACATATAAAGGTAGATTCAAGTTTGTTCAAATCATGGCCCCTGGAGATATTGTGGGGCCACAGTTGGGGTCAAAGGTTTACATGTGGACAAATAATTAAAAAATCTTCTCAAGAACAACAAGGCCATGGTAAGTTATTATCAATATGCAAGCATCCCCAGGTAGTGCAAAAATTGTGGCCCCTGGAAGTAGGGCGGGCCATAATTTTTAGGGATCAGAGTTTTACATGTGAATACTGTAAAACGAGAATTTGTCATGCTATTAAATTTAGCGCAAGTGACATTAGAAGTATGCCAACGATTAGTATATAAAGTTTCAGGTCATTCTTTTGTTGACTCCTATACCGGAAGCATCCACTTACCGGAAGTGGGAGTATTCTGTATACACTCTGACTGAAGTGAACGGCGATTGTTTATCGAATGAATGTTGCAAAATAAACACGGTTGAATTTATTTACTGCGGTTTGATTGTTTGTGCACTTATCATTTACATATACAAAGCTTTCTCCCCAAAGTGCTATGCATTATCGAGGTCAAAATGTAAGGAAGTGTGATGTCCTCAGTACCCCCTTGCTTGTTGTAAGAGGCGACTAATTGGGGCGGTTCTTCGGATAAGACCAAAAACCTGAGGTCCCGTGTCACAGCAGGTGTGACACAATGAAGACTCCCTCCCTACTCAAAGTCGGTAAGAGCCGGGCGTAAACCTAAATTTGCTTCAGGATGGAGAATAAGAGATGCAGAAGACATGTCCGCGGCTTTCCGAGAATGAAACCAGTACACCAAACTTTGTACATGTATATACGGTAGCATTCTTTAATCACAAGTTAAAGGGACTGGTTCACATTTTTCGAAAGAAACGTTTTTTCATTTTTGATGTTTTAAAATATTAAAAATATAGCTCATTTAATGTTGACATCCAAAATTTGGACCGTCTGAATGGAAGGATAAGAGCAATATTTTAGCTTTGATTCTGTGTTATGTAAACAAAGACTCGAGTCTTTTTATGTAAACAAACCAACCAGTAAAACGCTAATTTTGTGATTCATAGCATTTTCATTTTGTACATTCACAAATTTTAACTTTTAAATGACCCATTGTACCTAAAGTATACTTCAGATGTGATATACATGTATATAATAAACTTGGATCAATATCCATTTATTTTGAAAACTTCGTAAACAATACCACACCTCAATCTTTGTTTTCAAAACAAATGATAAACTCTCTATAATGAACTTCTGTCACGATGAATAACTTTTAACTTTTTCGTAAAACCCTCTAAGCATGTTAGACTGTAGATTTTGATCATTTAAAGTGAAAAACAAAATTTGGAGGGAA
>NC_079173.1:5049891-5212391 GCF_947568905.1 Ostrea edulis | reverse complement strand
TATTGTTTAATTGCTACACACTGTTACAGACACAGTAAATATTTAGTACAAATTCTGCTCATGTAATGGATATTTCATTAACAGTGGAAGACGGCCATCATAATTCCTGGTTCCTTCTTGATGCATGCATAAATGCATGGTTCGGACGATTTATTCATTTTTAACAATTCAATTATTTTTGTATGCTAGTCTCTGGTCAAATACAAACTGGGATGTGCAGTTTATTTTGTATGATATGGTTTGGTATGGGGACAACCAACAGTCGTAATTTTACAGCGCATCGCTTTCATAAAATTAAAATACATTTTTTGATATTCGAAGATTTTTTTGGTGTGATGTCAAAAAACTTAACAATTCCCCGTATATTCTATAGGTGGGCCTTCAAAGATCTAGATTACGTGTACATTTTAGAACTAGGTCATAAGTTAAGATGGCTGCCTTTAGATTCACAGCTCTGTTACTCGGGGCATCTCGCATTACTATTACAGGTATCTCACACACTGTGTGAATCATATAGCGAAATCATCATTGTCTCGACGCTTCTCGACGGGTTTATTCCCCGGAAAACACCGAGTGATATTCCGATTGGACGCTTTCTACACGGTGGTGAATCACGTGACTTTGACATGATCAATTACACCAAAAATGGCGACGAATGTCAACACAAGGGAAAATTCAAACGAGAAAGTAACACTTTTATCAATAACGAATTGTCTCATAACTTGTATCAACATTTGAAGAATTTTTTCAGACACAAATCAATACTAAAATGGTAGTTCTACGTGCGATAGAACAGAGAACACTGTGACTGACACAGTTTTTTGTTTACACTCAAAATTTTTTAGACCGCCAAAAACACAATTAAAGGCATCCGAAAGTATTGATATAATATATGTTATATTAACACTATATGACTATTTGGACCCGCCCTATAATTAAATCTCAGGGGTTGTAAAATTCACAATTATAATGCATCTCTCCCTGCTTTTCCAATATGCATTTAGTTTTTATACAGTATCAGCAAAATTACAGTTTTTCAAATGATAAAGAGAGTATGATACATATAAGAAAAATTGGTTCCACTCTGAAACCACCCCCTGCCCCTGGAGTCATGAAATTTACAATTTTGGTAAAGGACGACCCCCTCTTTCTAAATATCTATTTAGTTTCAATTTAGTATACATGACATTAAAAATATGTTATTCAAATGTTTTGAAAATAAACCCTATATGCCAAGTTTGGCCCCACCCTGGAGTCAGAATCTCTATCCCCTGGATAATGGAAGTTTTAGTTTTAATTACAGATGTTGAGAAGAAGATAATTGAAAATTGGTCAATGTTTTACAGTTAAAACCCCTATCACTACAAATTAACAATTTTGGTAAAGGGCTACCTGCTCCTTCTAAATATGCATTTAATTTCAATTTAGTATCAATAACATTGAAAACGATATGTGTGTGTGTGTGTGTGGTTTTTTTTTTTTTTTTTTTTTTTATACACAAACACTATATACCAAGTTTAATTCCATCCTGGGATCAGAACTCCGGGGTTAAGGTACTTCACAATTTTGGTAAAGGCTTTCCTGTTCTACATGACAATGCATTTAGATTTTCTTACAGATGTGAGATTGTAGAGAAAAAGATTTTTGAAAATTGGTCAACGTTTGACAGTTTTGCTCTGCCCCTAGGGCCCCAGAGGTGGAGAAGTCCTGAAATATACAATTAATGTTCCCCTTGTCCCAAATGATGCTTCATACCAAATTTGAAAAGAATTGGAAATTTAGGTACCTATCAAGAAAAAGTTAAAAATGTTCAATCTTTAACGCACGATGGATGACGACGGACGTAGACAATTGCAATAGTTCACCTAAATGACTCAGTTGACCTAAACACGTCTAAAGTCTCACGTTGTTACGCGAGAAGAATTTTGTTGTTGTTTTTTCTCTCCCACGAAGATGAACCCAACAGGCTTCCCTACTATACAGCTTATTCCATTCAGAAGGAAACAAACATACAACAACATGTATCAATGCCTGCTGTTGATAAATTTGACATTTGATCGAACACAGCTGAGCTAACTAGGTCTCGTTTGTTAAACAAATTTAAACAATAAACGACTCATTTCATAAACCAAGTCACGCAGCTTTGACTGTTTGCTGAATTAAGAAAACAAACTTGGGTACTATTTTTCTCGGATATTGCATTTCTAACCTCGGTAATCTGATGCGGATTGAACTCCATGGGAACATTCAGGAGAACATGACCCACATGTTTGTATGACTTCGTTCTTCAAATTCAAAATTAAGCTTAATCATCAATTAATTATTTTAACCAATATATATGGGAGTATGAAAATTTCAAGGTATTAAACTTTATCTAAAATCTATTTGGAAATCGAATCGCATGATAAGCTCATGCTGAGCTCTAAACCAGACCGTGCGTATTCTCATCGGGCTTATCTACTCTCATCAATGGGTCACGCAACTCCTTACAGGACCTTAGCTGAACCCCCAAAACAGTTTTCCCAAAAGATATGAAAACTAAATGAAACTTATTTTTCGCAAAGATTGTAAGATTGGTCATCATGAAGTCTCCATCATTCTGTTAACTTAGATTTATCAGATTCAGCCTCCAGCGAGACACTTTAATAGTAAAAATAAATGGGGAAGAAAAGAAAAAACACCGGAGCGCACGTTAGCTCTGCATTACTACAGGCCTAACTAATCACGCAGAATTAGACACTAGAGGGCGCAGTAGCTTTGAATTACTAATCACGCAGAATTAGACACTAGGGGGCGCAGTAGTTTTGAATTACTAATCACGTAGAATTAGACACTAGGGGGCGCAGTAGCTTTGAATTACTACAGGCCTAACTAATCACACAGAATCAGACACTGGAGGAAACATTACCACTGGTTAGCAAAGTTCGCCTTGAAAATGTCAAAGGATTTTTCAGTCAAAAAGCTTTTCGAAAATCAAACATGACAACACTGAACAATAAGCTTCAGACTTTATTTTCTAGATTTAATTTGAAACCTTATGAAACGAAGTGAATTGTAGAAGGGTATTTCATTGAACTTTCGCTCTCTCATAACATTCCCATTAAGGAGTCTGGAATCAATGGATTTTTAAGATAATAATTAGACCAGTAAATACAAGAATTTTATAAACATGAAAGCATTATAAAAATGTGCCCTGCACATTTACTTAAGTGAAAGTATTTAGAAATAATTTAAGTTTACTTGCTGTTAAATTGAAATTAAGATAATTCATGGGTAGATATACCGGTCATGGTGGCCCGGTGGTTAGAGTCTTTGCTTCGTGAACAGGGGGTCCTGGGTTCGTGTCCTATTATTGCTTTGGCCACGTCTGACCTAAGACTTAAAAATAGATAATGACTGTTTCTTCGACAAACACTTGGCATTTAGAAATGAAAGTTGGACGATGCCTTAAAAACCAAGCAACTTACGATAAAGTCGCAAGTCTTAAATTGTATTACACAGTTATTACTTTAAATGAATGAAGTAACATTTTTCTGAAGTTTAATTTTCAACATTAAAAAAAAAATTGCATTTGGAGCGAATGACCTTACAATAAACTGGAAAATTCCAGTACCGGGTATGTAAAGTTGGTCGTAAGTCGTAAGTTCTTTTGTAAAACGCGCCTCAGATTTACGACAGGCGTTAACCTGATTAAGAACCCTCGCTGATCTGAATTTGTGGCCTCTCGATACGAGTCAAATATTCTGGAAGGGACGTGAAACAAAGTAAAAACATAGCCATGAACATTAAAAAATCAAATTGAAGTACATTTACTCTCTCTCCTTAATGTATGATATACAGTGTACATGTATGTACTAGATGAATAGTAAAATATGTACATTGGGAAAGTCATGAGACCTGGGAGTAGTGAAATGACCGGACTTGGATTTCTCGAAAAAAAATCTCAAACATAATTTGAGCTTTCTTTAATTTTATATCAAATTTTCAGTAAAATCTCAGGCTGAAATTCTGAGTTTATTTCTAGAAATCCAGGCCAGAGCGTGATGAAATCATTGACCTGAAAGTGGTGAAATTATTGACCTGCGGAGTTGGGAACTTATTGACCTGAAAGTGGTGAAATTATTGACCTGAGAGTGGTGAAATTATTTACCCCGAAGTGGTGAAATTATTTAGTTCAGAGTGGGGAAATCAATGACCTGAGAGTGGAGAAATCATTGACCCGACAGTGGTGAAATAATTGACCCGGGAGTTGGGAAATCAATGTTCTGAGAGTTGGGAAATCATTGACCTAAGAATGGTGAAATTATTGACTTGAGAGTGGTGAATTTATTGACACGAGAGTGGAGAAATCATTGACATGAGAGTGGTGAAATCATTGACCTGAGAGTGGTGAATTCATTAACACGAGAGTGGAGAAATCATTGACATGAGAGTGGAGAAATTATTGACATGAGAGTGGAGAAATCATTGACGTGAGAGTGGTGAAATCATTGACCTGAGAGTGGTGAATTTATTGACACGAGAGTGGAGAAATCATTGACATGAGAGTGGAGAAATCATTGATCTGAGAGTTGTGATATCACTGACCTGAGAATGGTGAAATCATTGACATGAGAGTGATGAAATCATTGACATGAGAGTGGTGAAATTATTGACCTGAGAGTGGGAAAATCATTGACATGAGGGTGGGGAAATCATTGACATTAGAGTGGGGAAATCAAGGACGTGAGAGTTGTGAAATTATTGACCTGAGAGTGGTGAAATCAATGACGTGAGAGTGGAGAAATCACTGACCTGAGAGTGGTGAAATTATTGACCTGAGAGTGGTGAAACTATTGACCTGAGAGTGGTGAAATTATTGACCTGAGAGTGGAGAAATTATTGACCTGAGAGTGGTGAAATCAATGACGTGAGAGTGGAGAAATCACTGACCTGAGAGTGGTGAAATTATTGACCTGAGAGTGGTGAAACTATTGACCTGAGAGTGGTGAAATTATTGACCTGAGAGTGGAGAAATTATTGATCTGAGAATGGAGAAATCATTGACCTGAGATTGGGGAAATCATTGACATGAGAGAGTTGTGAAATTATTGACCTGAGAGTGGTGAAATCAATGACGTGTGAGTGGAGAAATCACTGACCTGAGAGTGGTGAAATTATTGACATGAGAGTGGTGAATTTATTGACCTGAGAGTGGTGAAATTATTGACCGGAGAGTGGTGAAATTATTTACCTGAGATTGGGGAAATCATTGACATGAGAGTGGGAAAATCATTGACATGAGAGTGGTGAAATTATTGACCTGAGAGTGGTGAAATTATTGACCTGAGAGTGTTGAAATTATTGACCTGAGAGTGGTGCATTTATTGACCTAAGAGTGGTGAAATTATTGACCTGAGAGTGGTGAAATTATTGACATAAGAGTGGTGAATTTATGACATGAGAGTGGAGAAATAATTGACCTGAGAATTGTGAAACCATTGATCTGAGAGTGGTGGAATTATTGACCTGAGAGTGGTGGAATTATTGACCTGAGAGTGGTGGAATTATTGACCTGAGTGTGGTGACTGCTGATGAGTAGATGGGTGAATTTTGATAGGCTGATTACCAAATCATTTTCTTTCATTTTATTCAGGTATGAAATATCACAGAATGTCATGATTATAAATTCAAAATTACAAATTGAGACCTGGCGTAATTTACAGCAATATGTACGGCAGTTACATGTATAACAGTTAAAAAATATATAACTATGAATAACATGACACATGATGATATAATAACCTAAGGATAACCCATAAAAGCTTACATTAGCTTATTTCCAATGGGTCCTTATATTTATATAATAGATATAATCAGCATACAGTTACACCTACACTATAGCGACTATAAAAGGGAGAAATGTCGTTTGACGGTTGATTATTGTTGATAAATGGACGTTATTTCCAGTTCACCATGACGATACGTGAGATGAGACCTGGACAGAGTTGTTCATACACGGTAGGGGTCTAATCATTATATCAAATCCAACGAAATCTGTTGCTTAGCAACTGAACCTGTTAATTTTGTAAGCTAGTATGTTATGTATTTCAGTACCTTTTTGAAATTTATTTCTTCGTTTTGATTACCGTCTTTTTTACCGGTCGTAGTAGTTCAGTGGTAGAACGTTCGTTTCGTAACCGTAGGTTGTCAGTTTGAGCCCCGCTCGCGCCATGGCCGCGTCGTATATAAGACGTTAACATAAGTAGTGGTTGCTCCTTCGACAAACGCTCGGTTTAGAAGTGAGAGTCACGGGTCTTTCAGTTATAACCTTAAAAACGGATGTCCCGTGTCGCGACAGGCGTTGACACGATAAAGAACTCTCACTGCTACGGCCCTGAGAGCTAAACATAGGTCTAAATTTGTGTGAGAGCTGAACATAGGTCTAAATTTGTGTGAGAGCTAAACATAGGTCTAAATTTGTGGTACTTCACCTGCTACAGCTGGGGACCTCTCAATGTGAGTGAAAATTCTCGACGGGACGTAAAACAATCAATAATTTTTTTTTACCTTTCCGCCGCCCACAGATATGTGCATTCGTTGCGAATGACTGTAGTTTTACATGCATATTTTAAATTGGCAACTCACAAATTAGACGAAAGACACTACATCAGTCACCGTACGTCACAATCGACGGGTCGTTACTGGAACACAAAGGCTCAGCTCCGCAGCGGGGCAACTGCAGTATCGGTTAGCATAAAATCGATTTTCTCATAAAATACAATATTTCTGCAAAAACCATATTGCATAAAGCGGTGTGGTTATATCTTAATCTATCACCGAATTTCAACAACCCGCACTTACCTCAATCACTTCGTTAGCGTATCACAAGTAGGTCTCCGCAGCTGAAATTGATAATTTAAATCAATCTTTCTCGGCCATTTCATCTCTTTGCCAACTTGACTTGTTTGATAGTCAGTATTTCTGTCCCGATAACATTATTTTTTTATGATTATAACATCAATTTTCTCACATTTGATATGTAATTCGAACAAAAATCGCACCAATTTGTAAGGAGTCGCACGAGGGCTAGAATTTGGCATCCCGCGAGGACTATGCTCCTTGTTTTTGACTGTATCGTCAGGCCTTTGGGCTTCTAACCATGCTTTTTTTCATGATTCTTTTAATGTCTCACATATTTGTCAGTTTTCATGTTTCACAATAAAATGACGCGAAAGAAGTGTTTGAGGTAAATACGGGTTTCTGAAACGCGGTGATAAATTTGATTGATCAAGAAATTACTACGACACTATATGCGATATGATTTTTGCAAAAATATCGTGTATTTTATGAGAAAAGCGATTTCAGACTCACTGATACTGCGATTGCTCCGCTTCGGAGCCAAGCCCTCGTGATCCACAGTGACGACCCCTCGATTGTGACGTAGGAGACGGTGTTCATTGGACCATGAAGTATGCTACGTGAACTATGAATCTTACACAGAAACAATCTGGGCACGCTTTTTATATGGAACGCCGAACACTTTGTATGGTAATCAGGCAATGTAGAATACATACAAACGCTAGTCGGTAATAAATAGGTTAAACCCCGATCTTTTCTTTCTTTCTATATTTCATTTGCTTTCTTTCTTTGATCCTTCTAATCACGAATTATTCTGCAAAGACAATAATACGATGATTCTCGACTTTTCAGAGGTTTGGCACAGCTATAGGGAACTGAATTATTCAATTAATTCTTATCCTGCAATATACAAGGCTGCACAAAGAAATAGCTAATGTAACGTGTTATTGGGTTCTTTGCAAGAAATAGGATCATATATAATTCTCCCCTTAGTACTTGCGTTTTCGTGTATGTTGCAGGATAACTTCCGAGGTTAAGAAATGTTTTGAAACATAAAAGCCGAGGCTTTTATATATCAAAACAACATTTCAAGACCGAGGATGTTATCCTGCAACATACACGAAAACGCAAGTACTAAGGGGAGAATACTAATGGGAATAACCGCGTCATTCCTTTGATCAAACAACATTTCGAAACCAAGGAGGTTATCCTGCAAGATACACGAAAACAAAAACTTTATATTCTACTACGGCTCAGAAATATACAGCCGCTCGTTTGCCTATATAGCTACGAATTACATGAAGGTCATTGTAACGTCATGGCAGTTTCCGAAACGGTCTACATTGTTTTTTGCTGACGAAAAAGGTGAGATGGTAGCGCTATGGGGGTATTCTAAATCTATTTTGAAAGGGTATTCTAAATCTATTTTGAAAAAAAAATCAAGTATTCAATCAATGTTAACAGATTATTTCAATTGCTTTCAATGCAGTACAAGAAAAACTTGTCTGTGCATCGTCATGTTTACATGTGCATCGCTCTCGGAATGCAGACGATTGATTTATACTGAATGACAAATGTTCTTCAATAATTTATAAATGCATTTAATTTACAACATATATTGATTGATTTTTATTATTATAAAATTGAATGACCAGTCATTATTGTTGCATTAGCAAAACTTTAAGTGAAAGCAAGATGTGTATCAATTTTCTCATAATCAGTTAATACGTATGAAGGTATATCGTAGAATAATGACCGCGGCATTCCTTTGATCTTTTCAATAACCGTGGTAGAATTACTTTTTCTCCGTCTTTGCTCCATAGAATGACTGGTACCGGTTCACTTATCACGGGATTCTGATGGGGTAGTGCTCTGGTCAGGCTATATGTGTTCCTGAATTAACTTCCTGTTGCTTTGTGCCTCATCCGTATTCAGGACAACTGCTCCCAGTATCGCATTGTACCCCACTGCTATCTAAACTACTTCTACCCTTGCCTACTCAATCGTAACATCAATTTGAAGCCCGTGATATAGAGGGTAAATGAAGTCGTGGTCGTCATACACAGTACTGTATAGAATGTAGATCATTGATTGCTTGATTGTACAATGTTTAACGTCCCTCTCGAGAGTTTTTCACTCATATGGAGACGTCACCATTGCCGATGAAGGGCTGCAAAATTTAGCCTTATGCTCGGCGCTTATGGCCTTCGAGCAGGGAGGGATCTTTATCGTTCCACACCTGCTGTAACGACACGGGTCCTCGGTTTTTGCGGTCTCATCAGAATGACCACCCAATTTAGTCGCCTTTTATGACAAGCAAGGGGTATTGAGGACCTATTCTAATCCGGATCACCACGGGACAAATGTAGATGAAGTCACAGGTCACGGGCCTCATACTTAGTACTGTATAGAGTGTAGATGAAGTCATGGGCCTCATACATAGTACTGTATAGAGTGTAGATGAAGTCATGGGCCTCATACATAGTACTGTATAGTGTGTAGATGAAGTCATGGGCCTCATACATAACAATGTATAGAATGTAGATGAAGTCACGGGCCTAATACATAGTCTGTATAGAGTGTAGATGAAGTCATGGGCCTCATACATAGTACTGTATAGTGTGTAGATGAAGTCATGGGCCTCATACATAGTACTGTATAGTGTGTAGATGAAATCACGGGCCTCATACATAATACTGTATAGAGTGTAGATGAAGTCACGGGCCTCATACTTAGTACTGTATAGAGTGTAGATGAAGTCACGGGCCTCATACATAGTACTGTATAGAGTGTAGATGAAGTCACGGGCCTCATACATACAATGTAGTACTGTATAGAGTGTAGATGAAATCACGGGCCTCCTACATAGTATTATATAGAGTGTAGATGAAGTCACGGGCTTCATACTTAATACTGTTTAAAGTGTAGATGAAGTCACGGGTCTCATCCATAATACTGTTTAGAGTGTAGATGAAGTCACGGGCCTCATACATAGTACTGTATAGAGTGTAGATGAAGTCACGGGCCTCATACTTAGTACTGTATAGAGTGTAGATGAAGTCACGGGCCTCATACTTAGTACTGTTTAGAGTGTAGATGAATTCATGGGCCTCATACATAGTACTGTATAGAGTGAAGATGAAGTCATGGGCCTCATACATGAATACTATATAGAGTGTTGACGAAGTCATGGGCGTATGAATACATAGTTCTGTTATTACTGTATGGGATGTCAAAATTAACATTTCGGCCAAAAATTATTATCTTCAAATGAATCTTAAATACCATGACACAGATTGAAATCCCAAAATGTACTATTGTTGTTGTTCATATCTTTAAATGGACATTATTTGTGAAATTGCACTGAGAAACGATGTTCAGGCTTGTGAGCATAAATACGTTGTTGCCAGGTTTATAGTATTTTGTTGCCAGGTTTATACGCATCATTGAATGAAGGTATCTTGTTGCCAGGTTTATAGAATTGGATTTTAAGGAGGTATATCACATCGTCATAATGGCTTACTTCCTTTTAGAAATGAATATCAGAAATATTTGTCTATTCCTTTTAGATTTAACTACACATAGTTCAGTAGGTTAACATGTTAACTGCGCGGGCTCGGGTCCAGCTGACGTTTTCCCCATATTAATTTCTACTATAACTGCATTTTTTGACTAAATAAGGTAAATTTGAAAGTTTTGAATTTTAAAATATTGTACATACATGTATCCTCCATTTTTCATCCACATCAAATGTCTGGTGAAAGGTGAAGATAACGAACAGTGATCAATCTCATCAACTCCTGTAAGCAATACAAAATAGACAATTGGGCAAACACGGACCCCTGGACATACCAGAGGTGGGATCAGGTGCCTAGGAGGATTAAGCACCCCCTGTCGCCCGGTCACACCCGCTCTCTGGTGTAGCATACCTTTTAAAGGTATTTTGTTGCCAAGTTTACATCATTGGGTTAAGGTAAGAAACTAGAACGTTATTATCTAGACTATATCGTGTCCCCTGTTGAATTTGAACTTCATAAAGTCTAGATCAATACAAGGATGTCACTTCATTCTGGGGTTAATTAACTGAATATTGTTTAACGTCCCTCTCGAGAATATTTCACTCATATGGAGACGTCACCACTGCCGGTGAAAGGCTGCAAAATTTAGGCCTATGCTCTGCGCTTATGGCCATTGAGTAGGGAGGGATCTTTATCGTGCCATACCTGCTGTGACACGGGACCTCGGTTTTTTGCGGTCTCATCCGAAGGATTTAGTCGCCTCTTATGACAAGCAAGGGGTACTGAGGACCTATTCTAACCTGGATACCGACAGGGATCTGGGGTTAAAGGTCAAAGTTACAAATATATCATATCCATTAGGCTTATATATCTTACAGCTCTATAAGACTCATAGAGTGCGTTCGAGATTGACGTTCCCGTTGTTCTCGTGCAAACGATGAGAACATGTGCGCACGAACATGCTCTTGCTCTTCAACCACACTGCCTACTAAGGTGGTGTGAGTTCTCGCACCTCGAACGCGTTCTCGGGTTGCGTACTTGGCGTTCGGGATCGACAGGAATTTATACTCGTACGAAGAACGGCAATCTCGAACGCACTCCTTGTGAACTATTTAGCACAGTGTAGTATTTAATTCGTGTAAGACATAGCGCAAAGATATATTTAAGACATCTAAACCTTTCATTTTCAAAACAAGGCACGAGCTCTGTTTATGTTTAAATGTCACGTGACTCAACTATCAGTTGATGGTTTCAGTGCAACAAAAATTTTCTGTTCTTTCTTATTTGTGTTCGCTTGTCGAAATGTTGAGTTGCTTTTGACATACGTTTTAGAAATCTTCGTGTAAACCTCCGCCCGTGGTTTCCTTGCTATGACAAGCGTGTTAACAAACGATTTTGGGAACTGGATTTTATGTAAATCCAAAGTGTATCCTGTGTATATGAAACTATTTTGAATCCACGTTTTCATAAATGATCCTTATTTCTGTAACAAAAAACCTGTCAACTTCAATCGAACAAAAACCACGTCCCTGCCCATTCAACTAATATTTCCGGATTTTAAGATTTCAATTTCCCTCTTTGTTCTATACGCTATTTTGTTTTACCTATATTAAACGTAATAAGAATTCTTATAAAGGCTTTATCATTATCGATTTCCGGGATTTCTGACAACATATATGGTGTAGCAGCATTTTCAAAAGTGTGCCTTTCACAAGCTCATCCTTAAAAGATTTCCAAAACTCTCGACTTTTTTGGATATATATAATTTAATTCATTTGACACCAGAAAAAGTATCATCTTTCTTGCTTTTTTCATTGGATTAATGTATAATAACTGGGCTAACAATCGTTCCAGCAATCTGAAGAAATCCGTTTTTATTATTCTGAACGAGTCCTTAAATATTTATAGAGCAGATCACCCTTATACTGTTTATAATGATGGTAGATAAAGTATCTTTGTAAGCCGGCGGTGTTTATTCTAGGAGCAGACTGCTGCTCGAGTTCGTGTTCTGTTGATAACTAAGCTATCAAAATGGCTAAACATCGGTGTCTGAAAGAGAAACGATGGTGGAAATGACAAGAAAGACCTCCATCTGTTTATATTCATGATCATATATTACATCTTTTTGCCTGTTTGATCATCAAATATAAAACGAAACAAAAACGTCTCCTCTCTGAATTGTTCTGGTGTGTGGATTCGGGTGATTTGATTAGAGATTTTGGCTAGACTGAAATCGCAAGTCTCAATTTCACTATATCAGTATGGATATGAAAAAAATCACGAGAGATGAAAACTGGTACACCCTGATAACTTTAAGCTTCCTAGATAAAAACACGGGGAAAATAAATTCAACGACCAATTATTGTATCGTTAGAGCACGCGCGGCCACAAGTACATGTATGTGTATATGAGCGGATCCAGAGTTTTCCCTATGCATTTTTAGGGGTATATTGTAACTGTGAATACATCCAAATAGGCAGATATATTTATTCTCTACCTTATCCATAAGTGGTGGGTTCGGATCCTCCCGCCGCCCATACATGTGCCTCTACCAGATACATCATTTTAAGAAGAAAACCGTACACAGTCTGTAGTGAACTGGCAATATACATGTACATAACAGGATAATAAAAATCATCAAAAATCTCTATATAATGGCACTGCGGTGGTTATCCTGAGAGTGTATCTTGATTTCTCCACATCCAGGGTGTAACAATGACGTATTATAATTTAACACAATGATTTAAAAATATCTCAGCATCCGCATAATGATTATTTTTTTTAAAATTATCTTATCTATTTATTTTTTTTTTTATTATTATTATTATTTATTTTTTTTTTTTTTTACATATTTAACCCCCTCCTTTTCTCGTTGTTATAATGACACATTGATATCCATTCACAAATCTAGATCTAAAATTAATCAAGTTGATCACGATCATTTGATGTCAACTGTTTTTATAGACGTATCAATTACAACTACGAATTTCATTGATTTTCATCGCCATGCGCATGCATGCTAAATTCACCCTTTAACTCCTGATTTAGATCCGCCACTGCTTCAGGTGTATCATGGCGTCGTGTAACGTAGACCGTGACGTTATGCGTCTATTGTCTTGCCACGGGATTACATTGCGTTACACATTAGGCTCAAAGCGGTGCACTGCATTGTGTATGGGACCACTAAATTGAGATAATCTACGCTAAATTCGACCGTAATTTGAGATCAGATTGACTTAGCGAGAAGTCTACCATTTTTTATGAGGGACTTTTAGGATCAATCGGATCAGGCGTTCGTCCTTTACTGTAACCAATTACGGAAATAACCGAGTAGTTACGATTGCTATGGGATTGTAACAATTGTCTTAGACGCAGCCTCAGCTCGGACTTTTTCGCGCGCATCAGTCATAAGATCCATAATACGCGCGATTCAAGTATTCATGATATCGTTAACGAGAGCGTGAAGTTCCCCATCATACGACAAAATTCTTCAAAGCAATACAAGCTGTAACTGACGGCAAATAGATTGAAAAATAAAAGGAAGAAATATTCAACGTATTTGTGATTGAATATATATAACTTCATAGAATCAGAGTGAATCTAAAGCAATAAACCCGTCAAATCAGAAGAAAATATCGATTCATTCCTGCTCGTAATCCTCGATGTGCATTAACCTCGGAGGTCACCGGTTCGGAAAAAAGCGAAAGAGAGGCACATGTCAGATTTGTAAACAATTTAACATGCCAATTGTATAGAAAATCACTACCAAAATTTCATTTGAGTGGCAAATTTGCGTAATTATTACCTTCTTACACTTATAGTACTTTTTGTCATTCATGAAACGATGTAATAATTCAAAACAAACGACACGTGTAGTTATCTACGTCAGTTTCCGTCTAATGTATTTGACAGTAACCCGATTGTGTTCGGCAGTCATCGTTCCCATGTCCGTGTATACGACTCAATGGCGGTTCAATACGAAACGCTAATTGTTGGTAATCCTATGCTCTCAAACAATATTCCCTTGTTTATTTTGCTGATTTATTTCTCCAGATCTTGGGGATATTAGTTATACCGATAGGTGTTATTCGGTGCATAGTTGGATAGTTGAAAAATACCGTCAGTTACAGCTTGTATTGCTTTAAACATCAAGTTTCATTTTTTAATCAGATTTTTTGTTCCAAAACGTCACAAAAACCCTTACAAGCAAAGATACACTGCAGGATCCAGTTAATGTTCTACCAAGCCCATTTCTCTACTCCTTCATGAAATTATAATTGTTGCGAAGGAAAAACTTCAGACGTATTGTCCTCAACATATGCGAAAAGTGGTGAAGTCAAAATTGGATTCTCAAAATTTTCCAAAAAACTAAATTTGAAAAAATCAACAGTATCAAAACGTTCGACTTTTCAACACTTTCAAGTTATACCACCATTCCTCACGATAAATTAAAGACTATGCATTTCATATCATAGACAGCTGCTTCTTCAGTGAAAATAGAACTCGGGAATATTCACATCTTATGATGATAACTTTGTTTAACACCATTCTGATTCTACCCACACTCTAGAAATTGATATTAAAACTATTGAGTTTCCTCTTTGACAATATCTATGTAGTCTTCGGAGATCAGGTCTTCCATCAGCGTGTTGGGATTCTCATGAGCACAAATTGTGCTTCTTTATTAGCTTATCTGTTTCTGTATTCTTATGAGGCAGATTTTATTCAAAAGAAGAACAACTTTCTTGCTGTGGCATTCAGTTCGGCATTTAGATACATCGAAAACATTTTATATATTCACTATCATTCATTTGTCGATTCTATATATCCAAATGGACTTGAAATTGAAAAAAAAAAATCAGTCTTCCACATTTGCTTCATATTTGGATGTTTTACTGAACACAAATGTTAACGACAAAAGAACAACTCAGCTTTATGGCAAACGGGACGACGTCATGCATCGTCAACTTTTCATATTTATGAAGCAATATTCCATAATCATCTGCATATGGTGATTATGTACCTCCCTACTCAAGAGCATGTTCTGCATATTATCAATTTTTAACCCAAAGCAGTCTACTGACAAATAAGTTGGTGTTACAGGAGCTTCAACAGTCTCGTATAAAGTCAGTACTTCGCAAATTCTATGGGCATTATATTGGTCTAAATTGCTAAAAAAACAAACAAAAAACAAACCCAACCTGTCATTAGGTTCATGGTTGTCTGATGTGTTTCTTACTAATTGATAGGATGTTCTTTACATACTGAATTTGACTACGGGTTACTCCGTTTACCTAATCAAGATAGAGGGCTTGTGGTGGATGTGACCGGTCAGCAGGGAATGTTTACTCCTCCTAGACACCGGCTCTCACTTCAGGTGTTTACATAGGGTCCATATTTGTCCTGTTCTCGATTTGGTATTCTTTATGGGCTGAATGAAATTCATAACTACATGTATTCGTTATCTTCATCTTTTAAAAAATATTCTAGGTTTGTGTCTGTAGATTCAATTTGCTTCTAATAATAGTTCCTCATGATAACTCTGTGCCAATATATCATGTTTCAAAGACAATATAATTGTAATTTGATTTGCACGTGCAATTTGTGAATTACGGTAGTCCAACATCTTGTCTAGAAAAAGCCAGCGACCTAACAAGAAGCATTAGCCATGTTGTCCCTCCTAACCATTAAAATAAGTTCAAAGAAACACATCTTAGAACAAACTATAATCATTACCAGTCAAACTATCAGCCGTGTAATTTCAATTTCCCTCTCATTCTGCCAGTCTGACGTGGACTAAATGGTCAGCCTGCATTTAACCGTATTCAACTCTGTCTCGCTAATCAATACTCCCTCTAATACAGTAGAAGATACAGGGGGTTTTGTATAAGGCCTAAATTAGGATACATGCGTTATACGTTTTCCTTTGTCATTTGCCATTTTTGATTTTGATGTAATGATTGGTAAGTAGGTAGGAAAAACATTTTATTTTATATTGGGAGGGAAACTCAAAAGCACAAAAAATAAATAAAATAATTTGATTTAAAAAAAATCATCAAGTTTTTTTATTTCGGTACATAGATGTGCACAAATTAGCTTTAGCTCAGGAAATCAATGCTGGAATAAATTATCACGTTGGAATTAAAAATATCATTTGAAAGAAATATCAATAACTTTGATGGAGTTTAGCATTTTTCTCCCGAGTCGACTGAAAAGCAGAAAGAATTCAGCGCATCGTGATTATGTTTGTACGTGTACTGACAGACACACAGGGCTCAATAGTCCGGGGGTCGCCTTCAGGTGCCAGTGGATCGCCTTCAGGTGCCAGTGGATCCAAGTCTTAGTTGGAGCCCCCGAAAGCTCCAGGGTGTTGGGGCTTTTATGTTATTTTTATGGGTTATTCTAGGTAAACTTTATACATAATGAAATCAAGTAAGAAGTAATTGATTTTGGTCACCAAGAAGGGGCCCCCTTTAATTCCTCCCCCTGTACTGAAGTCAGAAGGGGCCCCCTTTAATCCCCCCCTGTACTGACGTCAGTATGATAGGCTGCAGGTTTAATGTCATTATACGCCTAGACTTCTCCTGGGGGCTCCTGAAGATCAAATTGTGTCTTAAGACTCTCTATAGATTTTCTATGAAGCTGTAATCTCATTGTTTTTAATTTGAAAACACCTGTGGTGTACTAGCCTTGTAAATGTTTGAAAGTTGTACAGTACAACAGGGTACTAAGGTTAAAACGTGTTCGATATGAATACATAGTGTATATATATAAATTATATATCATTAGTGTTATAGTATTAGACACACTAAATATACTTACGCTAAGTTATATTATTTAAAAAAAAACAAACCCTGACACCCACAAAAGATTCATTTTATATGAAGGCGTCAAAAATGTGATTGGCATGATGATCGGAGTGGAAGTAAGGTCTTTATTATGGAGGATTTAGATATGTCTTACATGCTAATACCGAGGTCTCATAAACACGACTCTATTCAAACATATCATAGTCCCCAACCCGATCAATTGTACACTGCTTATCAGTTGGGAAACACCGCGAATTAATTTACAACGTCTTTCCATCGACTGAAAACCCTCACGGGCTATAATACCTTGAGGTAAGTTTAAGACGTTAATTTGATTTAGCGTTTCATCAGGTGACTTCTGAATTAATCTGTTTCGAAAGATGATTAAAAATCTAATTAATATTTCTCATTACAACAGAGATATTTGGTTCAGTGAGAATTGTTCTGTTTTATCATCAGATAATCCTTTTTTTTTTTCAAAGGCAGTCTTAGACCTCCATAAACTTTTAAATGAATCATTGCAAGAATACAGTTTAGAATGACAGTTTACAATGTGGGTACATGTTATTTTAATATTTACATTGTGGGTACATGCAGCTGTTTTAACAGTTTACAGTGTGGGTACATGCAGTTGTATTAATAGTTTACATTGTGGGTACATGTAGTTGTATTAATAGTTTACATTGTGGGTACATGTATTTGTATTAACAGTTTACATTGTGGGTACATGCAGTTGTATTAACAGTTCACATTGTGGGTACATGCAGTAATGTCCATTGATTCGTATAAAAGCTCCTTTATTTGGGAGAAATATTTTCCTCAGTAAACACATTCGTATTTCGAACAGCATCAGTAGCCATTTTCACAAAAAAATCTTACGCCTAAGATAAAAAAAATTGTATGTCTTATACTCGAAGGAGTGCAGCTTTAATCTGAATGAGAGTGTCACTTTCTCTCCTGTGTGTATTTGTTTATTTAGAAATATACGAGTGAATTTTTTTTGTGTGAAAAGGGACACAGCTTTACAGGTTATTTCTTATTTTATACAGCTGTAGTCTTGTAGATTATTTCTTACAGCAGTGGTCTCGTAAAACATTCTTACTTATTGTGAACGAAGAATACACTTTCTTCTACTATACTTATTTACGAATTTCAGCCACTTATATATCTTGATAAAAAAATGAGGTTTTCTGTATCAACTTACCGTACCTGTCAAATCGGCATATAATATCGCGTCACAAAACGCAACAACAGGCATACCAAAACAAAAAAAAAAATCCAAAAAAAAAAAAAAAAAAAAAATGTGGTATAAACTTTCTATATGCGTCAACGTATTATGCATATTGCGAATGAGGAATTGATATTGAAAGTTAATTTGTCATGGGAAAAAAGATTGAGATCATTCATAATTAGTGATTGTACCTTTTGGTTTTATTCAATAGAATTCGACAACCGTGGTCTCAGGGGACACGCGATAAAACGCATCTGTTTGAATTATGCAAAACAATTTAATTCAAGATGGGATACACGAGCGTGTTTCTAAACCAAACCATTCATTGTATTAGATGACACACCGTGTAATCGCGCGATTTGATACTAGTACAATGCGCGTGTATCACCTTACAGCACGTATCTTATATGCTGCATTTGACATCAGAATGACCCGGGCAGAGAAATCAAAGTCGGGGTTGATTAGATAACAGGGGGAGGGACGGGACATTGGTGTGTTCGGTATGTTGACGCCGGGATAAGTTTTAACGAGGTTTAATGACAGAAAATCTAATTAGCTGGTACAGATACAGCCGGTGCTTCTGTGAACTCTGGGTTCTACGCGTCTGGTAGATTCACAGACCGCGGGATGTTTATTCAACCTTTCCTTTTGTGAAAGAAAATAAAACTTGGGATTTAATTCATTTGAATTCAGGTAAGTAAATAATTACACAGATTCGTGGAAAATTTCAAGCGTTTTATGACATTGGTACACAATAGCAGTTATGTAAATAATTTTTAGTTTACGACAAGCGTCTCAAAAGTCGCGAGGTCGATTAAATCTCAAGCGAAGGGTTTATAAATGATAGTGCAGTGTTCCTATGTTGATACACCTCGTTAGAAGCCCCTGGATTTCAAGGTGTTTGAATGTAAGGAACAATAAAATATACAATAATTTAGATAAATATGCATACAGGTGATATTAAAATCCAACAGAGTTTTCCTGACAAGCGTAAATACATTGAACATCCTCTCACGTACTGCTAGGTGTTCTTGACAAAGCACACATTCTGTACACATTATTCTATAGACAGGATGCGAATAACCACACCATGAGAAAATGACATATTTAGCAGTGTCAATCCTGAATAAGCATTGAAATCAATTAATAGAAGGGTCACGTCTAAAGTGTTGCACATTAATAATGCTGCAACAAGCGATTCTTGACTGGCGAGGTACCACTGAAACCCCCAGAATGTAAACACTGGCGAGGTACCACTGAAAACCCCAGAATATAAACACTGGCGAGGTACCACTGAAACCCTAGAATGTAAACACTGGCGATATCCCACTGAAACCCCAGAATGTAAACACTGGCGAGGTACCATTGAAACCCTAGAATGTAAGCACTGGCGAGGTACCACTGAAACCCTAGAATGTAAACACTGGCGAGGTACCACTGAAACCCTAGAATGTAAACACTGGCGAGGTACCACTGAAACCCTATAATGTAAACACTGGCGATATCCCACTGAAACTCTAGAATGTAAACACTGGCGAGGTACCACTGAAACCTAGCCTAGACTGTAAACACTGGCGAGGTACCACTGAAAACCCTAGACTGTAAACACTGGCAAGGTACCACTGAAACCCTAGAATGTAAACACTGGCAAGGTACCACTGAAACCCTATAATGTAAACACTGGCGAGGTACCACTGAAACCCTAGAATGTAAACACTGGCGAGGTACCACTGAAACCCTAGAATTTAAACACTGGCGAGGTACCACTGAAACCCTAGAATGTAAACACTGGCGAGGTACCACTGAAACCCTAGAATGTAAACACTGGTCATATCCCACCAAAATCTCTAGTATATATAGATTTTGCGAGGTACCACCGAAATCCCCAGAATGTATAGACTGGTGAGATCCCACCAAAACCCCCATAATGTAAAAAACAAAGCAATTAAGCCAAACTACAAAATCAATCTATTTAGCCCAAATGTTTTGTACATATATGATGTGGGTTATTGTGTATGGAAACCGTACATCCATCTCAGTGGCCTTGAACTTTCTTAATATGTGAGTTATCTCCCCTTCTTTGAAAATGAGGAATTAAAAACATTACTTACACAACTATACACCTTGCTGCATTTTACGATATGAAATATTCGCAGTAACTTAATGTATCTTTCAACCTTGAGCTATAGCTATGTTTTTGGTTTTTTTTAAATAGTTTTATTTAAGAATAACCAGTGATGCCTACTGACATCAATGCAGAAATTGATAGGAAGAAGTCATTAAAAAAATAATAATCTGGAAAATATCCTTGGAAAAACATCTTGTATCATTGAGCTTTTCGAAATCATTCAAAGACTTTGGCGATCTGGGCCTAGTTACCCATAAGTTTAATCTGATTAAAATAAGATCTTTGATCCGTTCCGTTATTGTTATAAATAAGATCTTTGATCCGTTCCGTTATTGTTATAAATAAGATCTTTGATCCGCTCCGTTATTGTTATGTCGCTACACAAAGCTTGTAGTGACATAACAATGACGGGGCGGATCAAAGATCTTATTCAAATCAGATTGCACATACGTTATTTAAGTTCAAGTGACAGTTAACTTATAATTAAGGCTATATTTAAATTTAAGATTTAACGGCAAGTTCATTTACTTCCGTGTAACTTGCTTCCGCTGTTTCATGGATGTAAAACTTATACAGTACCGATTCGTCTAAGGATAAGAGCTATGTATGAGGGAGATATAAGATTTATCATTAGTCTCTACTGCGTGTCCGATCCCTTTTCTCGGTCTTTAGGGAGTCCCGTCTATGGGTATATACTTGACATTAACTTCTATATAACTGTGATTAATCACTGTTTATGGTTATCCAGCCTGTATGTATAGTTCGTTTGTTAATTCTTATTCATGTATATATTTTGTGATTACAAGTAACGATTGATGAAAGATCACTCGCCAAACGATATGACAATTCATTAACAGTGACGGAAGTTGTCAAAATGATTTTGATTAAGAATTATCTTCTAGACGTTTAGATGTTCATGAATAAGACTTCTGTGGGACTGTATTAGATAGTGATTAGCATTAAGACTTCTGTGGGACTGTATTAGATGGTGATTAGGATTAAGACTTCCGTGGGACTGTATTAGATGATGTTTAGGATTAAGACTTATCTGGGACTGTATTAAATGATGATTAGGATTAAGACTTATGTGGGACTGTATTAGATGGTGATTAGGATTAAGACTTCTGTGGGACTGTATTAGATGGTGATTAGGATTAAGACTTCTGTGGGACTGTATTAGATGATGTTTAGGATTAAGACTTCTGTGGGACTGTATTAGATAATGATTAGCATTAAGACTTCTGTGGGACTGTATTAGATGGTGATTAGGATTAAGACTTCTGTGGGACTGTATTAGATGGTGATTAGGATTAAGACTTCTGTGGGACTGTATTAGATGATAATTAGGATTAAGACTTATGTGGGACTGTATTAGATGGTGATTAGGATTAAGACTTCTGTGGGACTGTATTAGGTTATTATTATCAGAATCCTAGTGAGCTAATATCCGATTTAGAGTGAATGATAGGGATTCAGGGAACGTTAACATCGGGTGTTGTCTTTAACGAAGAGACGTACACATGTTGATCTATCACTATACCACCATAGGACGAATGTAATGCTATAAAATATCATCCAAGCAGGACTATTTTACAACACGACTCAAGCATTTATTATGATTGATGAAAGAACTAATCAGATTGGATTATTCGATCACGTGACTGTTTAGATACATGTAGATATTTCCCTAGAATAAAAATCATGTCTCCATGTAACATCCTGACAGAAATATATCGCACAGTTAGTCCGAAATATCTTAAGTTTTCCTGGCACGGTAAATATCAAAATCATAAAAAAGCCAGGAAAACTTCAGATATTTCGGACTAATCGCGCAGTATGCTTCAAAGCGATGTCACTGTGGGACATTAGGCTGCATCACGATTAGCTGCAAAAGTGTAGCTCTCTGAAAACATACTGTAACGAAACAGAGATCCGATATTGTGGCGGATCAGAGGTCCGACATTGTGACGGATCAGAGGTCCGATATTGTGACGGAACAGAGGTCCGATATTGTGACGGATCAGAGGTCCAATATTGTGAAGGATCAGAAGTCCAATATTGTGACGGAGCAGAGGTCCGATATTGTGACGGATCAGAGGTCCGATATTGTGGCGGATCAGTGGTCCGATATTGTGACGGAACAGAGGTCCGATATTGTGACGGATCAGAGGTCCGATATTGTGGCGGATCAGAGGTCCAATATTGTGGCGGATCAGAGGTCCGATATTGTAGCGGATCAGAGGTCCGATATTGTGACGGATCAGAGGTCCGATATGGTGGCGGATCAGAGGTCCGATATTGTGACGGATCAGAGGTCCGATATTGTGACGGATCAGAGCTCCGTGGCGGATCAGAGGTCCGATATTGTGACGGATCAGAGGTCCAATATTGTGGCGGATCAGAGGTCCGATATTGTGGCGGATCAGAGGTCCGATATTGTAGCGGATCAGAGGTCCGATATTGTGGCGGAGCAGAGGTCCGATATTGTGACGGATCAGAGGTCCGATATTGTGACGGATCAGAGGTCCGATATTGTGACGGAGCAGAGGTCCGATATTGTGACGGAGCAGAGGTCCGATATTGTGACGGATCAGAGGTCCGATATTGTGACGGAACAGAGGTCCGATAATGTGACGGATCAGAGCTCCGTGGCGGATCAGAGGTCCGATATTATGACGGAGCAGAGGTCCGATATTGTGACGGATCAGAGGTCCGATATTGTGACGGATCAGAGGTGGTCCATCATAATTTTTTTTCCAGAGAGCTACAGTTCTGCAGCCACATCACAATATTACACAGGGCAACATATATCTTACAAATGTGATTATCGAGGTTTAAAAATTTAAAAGTAGCATCATGTGATTCAAAAAGTTTGAACCGAAAACAATTTCAAATATTAATTAAAAGATGCAGAAAAATGTACCAGATCGACTGAATATCTACTTCATTTTAAATGGTATACAGATATTGAATTTACTAAATGCATTTGAATACAAACCATGCAGTTTGGATATTTTTATATATCTAGTTTCACAATCATATCACCACGAGTTTAGCGTCTTCTTTCGTGTACTGATTGATCTACTTATGAAAGCTGACTACATTATCATTTAGGTCGTCATTTTGAGCACTGCATTCCCTGTGTGCCGTCTCAGCAGTGGATTAATTCATGATTCATCCTTAATACAATCTATACTTTCGGCCAATTTCGGCAACACGGGATGAATAACAATTATAAGTATTAAGCCCAGTAGAATGAGTTCACGCACCCTTTTTTTTCGAGCCTGATTTATGTAGATGTACTTCTAAAAATACAGAAATTCCAAATAAATCTTTAAGTAGCGATTGCGTGCATATGTCGATATGTCAGACAAAATGTTGCAGGAATTCTTGTATTATGATAAAAGAGGTTCAGATCATAGAACTCATATTTCAGACACCAATATGTCACGCCAATTTCACAGAAATAGTGAAACATGAGAGTATACATGTTTATATAAGTTTATCAGTTGTAAACAAATTATAGATTACGAAACATAAATTACAGTTTTCATCTGTGAAATTGTATGAACTACATAATTTATAGTGTGTAAATGCCAAGTTTATTATCAGCGAAAAATTCAAGTTTTTGCTAATCGTTCACTGGTATGGAAAGTTGTTTGAAAACTTTGAATTATCAAAATCTATTTTTTTTTTTTCAATATTACAAAGTACATATATAAGGTTTCGGTAATATGTGAACTATAATGGTAAAAGAATGGAATCATGGGAAAATTTGTATAAACCCCATGTTTCCCATTACCTATATATTCCCATAATACCAGGGATTTAGGCAGGTTCTCTGTTGTTATCAAATCAAATTAAAAGCCGTAAACTATTATTTACGGTAGTAGCTGAAAATCTGTAGCTCTCTGGGAAATATTCGGACAGACCAGAGAGCTACAGACCCACCCCTTATATAAACTTGCGATTTACGGCGCAGAAAAATCTACGCACGGTCGAGGTTTTCTTGCATTAATGAAGTTCATTACATATTTTACTACTCGTGTGCAAACTTACCATCAAAGATTCAGTACAGCCCTATGCTACTCGAAGACTCACAGCTTCAAATGTTTTCGTTTGTTGACGTAGTCATGTTAGATTTATTGACTGTTTAAAGTCCCACTTGAGAATATTTCACTCATATGGAAACGTCACCATTGCACGTGAAGGGCTGCTAAATTTAGGCCTATGTTCGACGCTTACCGCCTTTGAGCAGGGAGAGTTCTTTATGTTGTAACACAGGGCCTCGGTTTTTGCGATCTCATCCGAAGGACCGCTCATTTAGTCGCCTCTTACGACAAGCAAGGGGTACTTTTGTAAAATAATTGGGATGCTATATGCCAAAGTGTTTTTGACAACGCCCACTTTCAGTGCACACATATTGTGGAAAGACTCGCTCCCAATCCATGCCTTACCCCCACGACCAGGGATGATTCCAACTGACGAAACTGCGATGGACTGACTTTACCCAAACCTTTGGGCACGGGTACATTGTATCAGGACTGGCTGACGATCTGTGATTCTAGCGGAAGTCCCTCTTCATCTGGTTTGTTTGTCACATCCTGAAATTTGGTGTTTTTCGGAATGATTTTTCAAATCTGTATTAGGATTGGCCGTAGGAACAGTTGCGTTAGAAAATGCGCTTGGGGAAATGGGAATTATCATCGATTGTTTTGGTTAAATAATTTCTAACCAATAACATGTTTAAAAGTTCTGAATCAAATATTGTAAAAAAAAGTATAAAAATATAAGTTTTTGTCACAATGATCCTCACTGTGACGGCACTGGTTTCATAACGTCAATAAGCCTGTAGTACTATTTACAAATCAATTATATACAAGTATATATATAAGTTCACAAGTATATGAAATTCACAATCCAAAAATCACATGCTTTCACCTTCTTTCCTTTCTCACGAGGTACCTCCTAATTTAATCCACTCACACAAGACCTTTTCTCAAGCAAAATACATAAATTTGTCAACTCTTACATGTACTTTCATCTCTCAAATCATTCATCAGAAACAAAAAAACATTCAAAATAATTAACTCAACCCCCCCCCCCCCCCTGAAATTCACTCTCCTCTCTAACTAACTCACACGACACTCCTGAGGAAAGGCTAGGCGACAAGCGCCTTGCACCTGTTACTTCAAACACACACACGATCTCTCTATTTCACGAAAAATTAATTGACAGAGAGATATAACCCTATTACATTTTGATTACTGTCTTCAATACGTTTCATTTTTATGCATTGTTAAACAAATGATATGAATTTACAAATCCCGGAATGGCATGTGTAAAATATTGAGGCTACTCATTGCCGGTTTCCAAATTATTACTTTGTTTAAAATCCGCCATGTGCAAAGTTTTACACAGTGTAGCCAGTCCAGAAAATAATATCGTCAGCATCACGTGACTTAGATCCGGGTACGCCGTGTAATTGCTTTCTGTTTATGATGGCACATGAACCGTATATACACTATATGGCACATCAAGCACTTTTTGAAGCGTTTTGTTTTCTGCAATTTAATGGAACTCAAAATCTAATAATATTCATGTTTGCTTCATTTGCATATCATGATGGTACTCCAACATTTCATAAATGAATTTAGCTTCTTCAATACATATTGCCTTATAAGCATGAGCGGATTTAGGATTTCAATTTAGAGGGGCGTGGGAAAAGGGGTTCTTGGTCTCTTTTAGGTCCCTAGTTCGCCCAGGTGCAACCGGAACTCCCATGCTTAACTGTGTTTCAATAATAAAATGTAGTGTAAAATTAATAGAATTTTCAAGGTCACATGCAACAATCTAATTAGGGAATAAATAATGTTTTAGTTTTTAAACTTCATCCATACATGTTTAATAACGGTGTTATCTCCCTTTGGCGCATCTTTTTCACGGACAAACTTGGGTGAAATACGTACTTTTTTTAAACAAATGTTTTTTCTGAAACTTCCTCGATATAGCACTTGTAAGTTTAAGATCTTTTGAGGTGAACCTGCAATTTTAACCGGAGACATCTGATATTCAAACCTAAACAACAATAGTCATGATAGTTCATACATTTCATTCTTAAGTGCTCTTACATAAATAATCTTTGTGCTGGGATCACGCCCGTCATACTCGGATCAACTGTTACATTTTACACCCCAGTCTAAAACCCGAACATGTAATCTGACATTTATGTGTGTATAGTATTCATTTTAAGGAGGTATAGTACATCGTCATAATGGCTGACTACTTTTTAAAACAGGAATGAAGGTATAAAAGTTATACAATATTCAGAGAGCTACAGTTCTGCAGCTACGGTAACATTTGTATATTCCTTTTCAGCTGGGTATTCCTTTGGGATCCGGGTTAGAATAGGTCCTCAGTACCCCTTGCTTGTCGGTAAGAGGCGACTAAATGGGGCGGTCCTTCGGATGAGACCGCAAAAACCGAGGTCCCGTATCACAGCACGTGTGCCACAAAAAAGATCCCTCCCTGCTTAGAGACTGCAAGCGCCGAGCATAGGCTTAAATTTTGCAGCCCTTCACCGGCAATGGCGATGTCTCCATATGAGTGAAATATTCTAGAGGGGGACATTTAAACAATATACAATCAATCAATCAATTCAGCTGGGTAACTCAGTCCGTTAACGCGTCTCCTGCTCTCTGATTACCTACCAAAACTGCATTTTTTGTTTAGATTATATGAAAAAAATTTGAAAGTTTTCAATTTCAAAATATTGTTGTACATGTATGTAACCTCCCCTTTTCATCCACTCCAAATTTCTCTGGTGCGTTATTCCTCCTTAATGAATACTAATGTTTATTATTCCGCTCAATAAACATATCCCGATGAGTAATTGAGCTGTGGAATGTCGATTAAACATGGAAATCGCACCCACAGTCTTTTATATATATTCAAAAGAAAAACCTCAGTGATTGGTAATGAGAACTTAAAAACAAAAAATAAATCCACGAAAAACGTAGGAAAGCTTCCATTCTATAATAAGGAGCATCTCTCTCTCTCTCTCTCTCTCTCTCTCTCTCTCTCTCTCTCTCTCTCTCCTGTGCTTTATAAAATATTTCAACTGCAGTAGGTATTCTGTATCACCCTCGCATGTTTACGTTAAATGTCCATTCTCAATGAGTGTGACAGCGTGGCGAGAATTACACGTCTTTAGACTTGCCTAGTTGTTCGAGCGGTCTATTTAACGCGCAGGTCACACGCTGCGCTCTAGCAGATTTGGGAGCTCTAGCAGATTTGGTTTCGCAGGTCGTGAGTTCAACCCTGGGTAAAGGCGGAAGTGGGTATTCATGTAATATTATATACCTTAGTTAGTAGGGTAAATATTCCAATGTTACGCATTCCATTACACTTTTATGGCTGGAGATATTTAGCCTATAAGCGTATCATCTTTGTTAACATGTAGATTATTAATATTTGTGGTGGGGTTTTTCCCCGTAGTTTGTGATATATGTTTATGTAATATATGTCTCTTGATAAAGACGTGGGTTGCGTTGAAAATTTGAGGTGTAACCACCAGTGTCATATTGACTTGCCTAGATGGTCGCACGGTCCAGAGCGCTGGTCGCACGCTGCTGGGAGAACCCTGGGCAGGGGCGGAAGTGGATATCCATGTAATTGTGAATTTCTCTGAGCTTTATGTAATGTGTGTATGTGTCTAAATTGCTTTTTTGTGGATAAAAAAAGTATACATAAAAACAATTCAAATACAGGATAAAGCACCGGAAGTGCCCATTAATATTACAAGCTTTTATTTCGGTTCATCTTTCTCGATACAAAACGTGAACACTGGCTTCGTTTCTTCATTAAGTTCAAAGTTGTCTTCAGGCATCAGCCTTAGAGATTATTCTTTATTATGTTTCTTAATAACCACCAAAAGGCATACAGGTTAAATAATTTCTGTTTGTACAAAAAACGTTCTAAACAACGTGAAGCAAATTATTACGAATTTCAACTTGCATCTTTTTTTTTTTAATTAATTATATAAATTAATTATCCTTGAAGTTGCCTTGCAAGTGACATAATTTCGTTTATTCTGGTTTTTTGTGTAATCAATGTATACTGTTTAAGTGATTAAATGCCTCGTGCGCTGGGAGTCGGAGAACACGTGGATCTTGTTTGGCGTTGCTTACACTACCACTTGTTTACCTTCAGGTCGTACAAGTGATCATGTGACCAAATGGTACTCTTCAAAACTGGAATGTGAACGGAAATGTAAGCACCAGAAATGTGGTATTTTATTTTACAAGATTTTTTTTTCAGAATAGAAGAAAAAGCCAACACGACAGTTACAAGATAATGCAAACAAACATATATATTTTTTGGATATAACTTAATTTGTTTCTTATGTATTCAGAAGACATGCTTTGAGATTTATTTGAGGTCTAATGGCGGAAATGCCAAACGTGATGGTGAAAATGCTTCAGATTTTGCGTGATAACTTGGAGAAATAAGATAATCGTCTAACTTGGGTTTTACGCACATGTTGATGCAGGTTGCAGTATGCTTTCCCCCTTCCCATAGTTCTCTGTGCGTGGAATTTGTCCGTCGTTCGATCTCAAATGAAACAAAAAATACATTAAACTCATCGCTTATTACATTGAATATTGTAATGTGATAGATTAATGGAACAGTATTTTTGCTATAAAAAACTCCAGGAATGTGCATGTATATCCTCGCACGATTTTAAGACATGAACTCTATGTACATCCCCCTATTGTCTGTAGAATTCCACATTGTTTCCGCGTGGAGGAAATGCATTTCCGGAACCGAGTAAAAATATTTTATTTTTCTTCTGAATCTTGAAACAAATTACATCATTCTTATTAAAAGTCTATGTTTATCAGTTCATCCGGCATGAAACAATATAAAAGTTCTGACTAATAGCAACATAATTCAGTTTACATTATTGCGTAAGACTTGCATCTTATTGCATAGAATAATATTTATAAACACGTTAACAGTAATGCATTGGGCAGACGTTTTTGGTACAATGAGCAGAATTACAATCAATATTTCATAATGAAGAATGTACAAAATAATCTTAAAAATCTGTTTGTAAAACATTCGCCTTCAATTCCGGATCTACGCAGTTCGCATATTCGGTTTTCGCGTTTAATATTGTTATGGCGATCACTTTCTATAGCTGCATTATGTGATGACGGTCTTATCTTGCTAATTTGTAAGGAATAGGTTTTAACCAAGATTATTGCAATGTAAAGTGGTCAATAATGTTATTAGTTTCATATACATGTACATCTAGATGAATCATTGATATCTGCAAGGAGATTCTGTACAAAAGTACCAGAACCTGGAACACTATACATGAACATCGTAAGGTACATGGACCCTATTGATTTTGAGGTCACACGATCAAAGGTCATGGCTCAATCCACACTAGACATGGAAAGATATTGTCCACTCAATATCTTTAAAACCCTTTCCTTGACGGATATCAAATTTGGTACACTGGTACATTGTCAGAAGTAGACGAACCCTATTGATTTTGGGTTTACACTGTCAAGGGTCAAACTGGACATAGTAATATATTGTCACCTCTATATTTTAAGAACCAGAACCCTTTACTTAATAGACATCAAACTTGATACACTGGTACATCTTAAGGAGTAGATAGTAGATGACCCTTATTGATTTTGAGGTCACATGGTCAAGGGTCAATCCATTCGCGACATAGGAAGATATTGTCCACTCAATATCTTGAGAACCCTTTCGTTGACAGAGATAAAACTTGGTGCATTGGAACATAGTGAAGATTAAATGAACCCATTTGATTTTAGATTAACATGTTCAAAGGCCAAGAGTCAAACTGGACATAGTAATATATTGTCTCTATAGTTTGGGAATCATTTGCTTGACACTAAACATGGTACACTGATACATCCTAAGGAGTAATTGACCCCTATTGATTTTGAGGTCAAATGGCGAAGGGTCAATCCACTATGGACATAGGAAGATATTGTCCGCTCAATATCTTGAATCGTTTTGGCACTACTATCAATTAAATGATGAACGTGTAAAATCCGTTTCAAGTTTGCACTACAGAGGGCATACATGTTTCTGAAACATTTTTGTTTTTCGTAACATGATATCAAAATACAATTCCTACTTTTTATTAATCTAAACTAGAATTCCAAAATCCGGAATTGTCGCGCAATCCTCAGAGGCAGTCTGCCTGTTTAAAAAAAACCCATGGACGTTTTAGTGTATTTTCCTGACATACAAAATATTTTTCTTAATTTCTAAATGTATCTTTTTGATATCACATGCATTGTGATTTCCACGAACTTCACAAACGTAAATCAGTATGCGACTGGCACAAGTGTCAAAAAGTGAGAACATAGTTTCAATCGACTAGCCTTAGATCTGAAGACAAAACATTGCTTTTCTACCTTGACTGGCTAATTGTTTTTGTGTTGCATTAGAATTTCCGTTGTAATTCAATAAAACATCGAGGTATATAAATGAATCTTCGCCTTCTGTTTGCTCGTTATGTCATTATCATGCACTTTCCCTCTGTTTCTAAAAACAAGTGTTCATTTGAGGCTTGTTTTTCTCAGCATTGATTTGAGGCATGGTCATATAGCGTATTTAACATTTGTCGATGTTCTTGAACAGATTTAGAAAGAACAGACCATGTAATTACATACACCAATATAAAGAGAAAATAGATTCAATTCCTGAAGTTGTAGACGAACACCACCATTTTTAATGAACTTCATTTCAAAACCATTCACATACAAAGAAAAATGATAGGGGACACAACTTCGCCTTGTACGAGACCAAGATAATTTTCAAAAAAAAAAACCTGATCACGTTCTTGATGAGTTGACACAGGATTTCATATTCTCGTACATTTGTACATTGTATTTTTCCTTTAACATCACATATACTAATTTTTTCCTATCAGCTTAAAACGTTCTACCGTGGAAAATTTTTTAATGTTTTTTTTTTTAAATCTATAATGCAGCAATATAATCTATTTTCTTTCGTAAGAATATTCTCACAATTGTCGATAACCCCCCCCCCCCCAAATCCTTTGGCAGTGTCTACCTTTGATTGAAACCCAACTATAATGATGTCATTTACATTAACCCATTCTATAACTATAATAATGTCATTTACATTAGCCCATTCTATAATGATGTCATTTACATTAGCCCATTCTATAATGATGTCATTTACATTAGCCCATTCTATAATGATGTCATTTACATTAGCCCATTCTATAATGTCATTTACATTAGCCCATTCTATAACTATAATGATGTCATTTACATTAGCCCATTCTATAATGATGGCATTTACATTAGCCCATTCTATAATGATGTCATTTACATTAGCCCATTCTATAATGATGTCATTTACATTAGCCCATTCTATAATGATGTCATTTACATTAGCCCACTCTATAACTATAATGATGTCATTTACATTAGCCCATTCTATGTTTATTATTCGAAATTGAATTTTTTTATTTTTTTTTATTTTTTGTTGTTGCAAAAATAACTCATTCGGCTGATGCCCCTATAACCATTTGGATCTAACCTATCGACTTTCTTTAATACAGGAATTATTACGGATTTGACCCACATATGAGAAAATGTACTGGATGTCTGAATTCTATTAAAAATATTGTTTACAATAGGGAGGTGACATCGTTAAAATTCAATAAACCATTCAGTAACCAATAAGTCCACGAGATTTTTCTCTTTTAAACATAGATATGGCGTCTTGTGTGTTCTTATAAACTATTTCGTGGTCAAGTCCTTCCAAAAACATTCAAACTGTCACCGTTTACATTCTCTTTCACATTTGGATTTTATGCAGGGTCCTTGAAAGTGATAATAAAATATGTTTGGATCGACATTCGATTGATGGGGTTTTCTTCTTTGGAAATACAATGAGAAAATTTTGTTTACAGACATGGTCAAACATAGTTCCCTCCGTACGTAAATCCGTTCAACCCGAATGAAACTATTTAAAAAAAAACCTGATTAGTACTAACACGCTAAAAGTCAGGTTTTTGTTACTAGTTTGACACGACAACAAGCTTCTCTTCAAATTTCTCATTCCCTTACCAGTCATTGATGGGAATTTGGATATTTAGCTTCATTTTCTCCACTACAATGACCTATATCTAAGTAGCCTGCGTTGAACTTGGTGCACATCCCCTGTGTAAACGATCACACTCACAGGCCACTTGTAAGGCTGCGTAAGTTAATGGACGGTAGATATAGTGGTCTAGTGAGAACCTTACATTGTCGTGTAATTATTTCCTAAAGAGGCGTGACCGTAATTACACGCACTGGGATTACAAAGTGCTTGGACTAGTTATCTAATGAATTTAATGGAGTTCAAAGTGAAACAAGACGATTGGTGATTGTTTTCAAAACTGTGACGATTGGGCGATATTTCGATCATACTACTGTATTTTATGGGGATTGCATGGAAGCAAACAGTGAGAGGACAGAGTGATATGTAAAGACTTGATCTGGTCCCCTCAAAGATTTCTCAGAGTTTGAATCAGTTAGAATTCTACTGATTTGCAAAGAAAATTTCTGTGCAGCGGTCAATGGTGTTGAGGTAACGGGTAACGCCTTTAGTAACCTACACTGCTCCCACGGGGGGTTTTCAGTATTAACTCGGATATATTACCAGCCATTGAAATGTCATTTTTGGTGTATTTCTGTGAAAAATAAACAATGCTATTTTACAAATTCATACTTTCAAGTTATTTTTTATATTTCATAACTGAATGGTGCAGCGATGGCAAATCATAGTATAAAACTATTGCTGTATATTGCCAGATTGTGTTGTGGAGGGAAATTGTAATTTTCAATATACACATTGACTGGCAATAGTACAGTAGTGTGTTTTTACTTGTCTACGTGCTTGTGATAAAACTGTGCTGTTAAATTAAATATCATGGCTATATACCCACACTTGATTTTTAATAAGAAATTTGGTTATGATTGGCAACTTTGTGGCGTCAATCAATCTCCTAGAAATGACAGTTCAGGACCTGATAAGACGAATATGAATTTTGTGTCAGATTTGGCGACTTGCAAACTGTTTGGTAAATAAAATCGTTGTGTTTCTCGTGACTTGACATTTGTGCAGAATGACACGATAAAACAAAGAGTCAATGTCGGATCATCCTTAGCTATACAGACAGACAGACAGACTGATAACGAGGTAAGCTATCTCCTCCAATATTAATTTGTTATGTGTTAAAACTGACAAAAATGTTCCCGACCGCATATGAAGCGCACTTTCTCTGATTGATAAATTTCCCTCAGTTGTAAAAGTCTTATCAAATATTAAGCACACTTAGTTTTTTTTTTTTTTACTGATTGCGTTATGACTGATAGCAGTCTATATTTTTGTGTTGAGAAATTGGTAGAATTTAGCGAATATTTTTCTATTAAATCTTTTGAATTTTTATCAAAGATTACAAGCAGGTCTTGTTTATAGGTCACTAGGCATAGTTTAATCTTGCTGGCAAATCTCGTGTAAAACAGCAGGATTTCCCAGGACTTGTAATGCACTTTCTCTAAATGAAATGTGTTCTATTTTCATGTTGAGGAAATTCATCATCAAAATTTTATCTCGGTGATAAACGCTAAGCACTTATATTTGTGTCGCCATCTTCGTTCAACGTCGTAACCCCAAAATGAAACCGATGACAACTGACGCGGATGAAAATCACAGAATATTTCCTCTGCCTTTCATCACTAGATTGGATTCGTATCTAGTTTGTTTATATGTGTTTCTATTTCCTTAAAGGCGTAGACATCGATCCTAGAGCTCTGGCGGACGGCTGCTCTCTCCGCAATAGCATTCCTCACCATGGATTGGATTGTTGTCCTAGTACTGACACCACTGGTAGGTAAAGTTTCTTATATTTATGACTGATGACCCTGATAACAATAATATTGTTCACAAACGTCACACTGGTATTTCAGCTCAAACTTATCCTTGGTGCTTCATGTTATTGTTAGTATATCAAATGATACATGTAATTGCTTCACGATGAAAATATTCCAATGAACTGAGGTTATATATATATATATTTTAAAACTTTTCTGCGATTATATATATAAAACGTTCAATTTAATTTTCATTGTTGAAAAAGTTTGTGATATGCTTGCAGAAATATATCATATTTTATATATATATTTTAAAATATATATTTTAAACTTTTCGCACATGAATGAGGGTGATCATTATTTAAATCGAGGCAGGCTACAAATACAGTGTAAGATGTTACAGGGGTTTCAAGTCTCGTTTCAGTCAACATTTCGCAAATTCTATGGTCGCTATAACGATCTAGTTTACAAAATACAACCTGTCGTTAGGCCGAATGCTGTCTGACATGTTTCATATCAATTTTTACACTGTTCTCTGTTTACTAATTTTGGCTACGGATAACTCCGTTTGCTTGCTCATCAAGATATATGGATCATGGCGGGTGTGACCGGTCGACATGGGATACTCACTCCTCTTAGGCATCTGATCCCACCTCTAGTGTGTCCGGGGGTCCGTGTTCGCCATACTCTTAATTTTGTATTCTCTAAAGAAATTATGAGATTTGCCCACTTTTCGCTCTCTTCACTTTGTCATAAGCGGCCTACAGACCTTGTCGGTTACCAGAGTTTTAGTTAGATATCTCACTAATCCCAAGGACTACGAAATGATAACTGTCTTATTCTCCAGCGGCAGTATAAAACAAGGTGCGTTATTAAAACACAGATGTCACCACGAAAAGACTACATGATTAATTTGGACCCTAGAGTTAGAACCCTGGTGTCGCAAAATTCACAATTTTGGTACATCCCTTTCTGCTTTCCCTTACATACATTTGAATTTTTATGTATTTATAGTATCAGGAAAATTAAAAAAAGAAGTATTTTAAATGATAAAGCACTATGATCACCATGGTACCAAAACCCCTATCCTTGGGAACATGAAATTTACAATTTTGAGTAAAGGGCTACATTCTCCCTCTAAACATTCATGTAAATTCAATTTAGTATCAACAGTATTAAAAGAAGATCTTTTGTAAATGTTTTACATATAAACAATATATGCCAAATTTGATCCAGCCCTAGAGTCAGATCTCCTACCTCAGAGATTTTGAAATTTACAATTTTAGTAGAAGCCTTCCAGTTCTACATGACTATGAAATTAATTTTTCTTACATGTGTATAGTTGTAGAGATGTTTGAAAACTGGTAAATATTTGACAATGCCCCTAAAGCCCCAGAAGTGCAGGAGTCTTGGGGCCCGTTTTACAATACAACTTACGGCAAAGTAAAACTTTTCTCAGGCTTATTTTAAATTTTTAAAAAAATAATATATTTTGCATTTGGAGTGAATGACCTTACAATACACTGGAAAATTCCAGTATGTAATGTTGGTCGTAAGTCGTAAGTTCTTTTGTAAAACGCGCCCCTGGGTGTTCCCTTGTCTTTAAGATGCTTCATACCAAATCATGAAGTTCAAAATGTTTAATTGTTAACACACGACAGACGTCGTATGACGACGAACCCAGATAGATAGAAATGTGTCACATGAGTGAAAAATATATATGTCGCTTTAACAAATTTCCAAAGACAATCTGTTAAAGAATAATAAAATATTTTGTCAGTTCGGTATCCGATGAATTCTCAGGCTCTGCCACCGAGATACTCCCACTCGTGTCAAGGTAGCGTCAAACTTACGACGTACTGAAAAAGGTCGGCCTAGATTGTCTTTGGAATATGACCTTAAAAAAACGGAGGTCCCGTGTTGCGGCAGACGTTGACAATTTAAAGAACCGTCACTGCTACCGCCGTAAGCACTAAGCATAAATCTAAATCTGTGGTAGTCCACCTACTGCTGGTGATTTCTCAATGAGTGAAAAATTCTCGATGAGACGTAAAAAACAAACAAAAACCAACCATCCATCAAGATTTACAAATTTCTTTCGCAATCAGTTTTAAAAACATCCATCCCGTTTTATACTGTCAAGTTTATACATACTTCCGTCCTCCAACTTATGTGGAATTAAATGATTTTCTTCTGAATTTACATCCAGGATACAAATACAAAGTATATTAAGTTTGAGTCTAAAAGTTTTGAAGTAAGAATCAATTTGCTGCTAGAATGTGTTATTTGTAAAGCACCACAGGCCAAAAAAATCATCCACCTCCTATTGTTTAAACACCATGATCATCAAACCGATAACAAAACAGCAACCGGTTTTAAATGATTTAAACAGACTTTGATTTTGGGAAGCAATGTTTTATTTAATACTCCCATGCGATAGCGCTACGTATGAATAATTAAAATCATTCAAAACATCAAATATCTAATGGAACTTTTGCTTAAGAAAAAGGGCATACTGTTATTTTTCAAATCTAAAATTCAAACTAATCATAAAATTCTGATGAAAAATAAATCTGTAAACAACAGTGCAGGAGTACTAGTATCATTTTGATGAAGATTTTACTTTACAATATTTTCTATGAAAGTTCAGAGTTTAATTTCATATATCGTAGTTTTATTTAAATATACAATGTACAAGAATATACATATATATATATATTCTGGATCGTTAAACCTAGGTTTATATTTTGAGTAGTTATTCGGTGAACAATATGATATATATATATATATATATATATATATATAATTCTGGATCGTTACGCCTAGGTTTATATTTTGAGTACACTGTAGTTATTCGGTGAACAATATGAGGATTACAACAGTTGCTCTCGTAGATAAGCACTTAAATCTTTGCTGTATAATATACAAAGAAGACAAGGAAACAAATCACTATGAAAACCATAAAACCTTTTCACTAAAATTTAATCATTGTCTTTTACTATCAAGTAAACAGATGAAATAAACATTGCATGCTGGGATACGCGTTTAGAGTGTCCGTCTATCCTATAGGGGTTTTCTTTAAATCGTTTCCAACAGTTAAAAGTTAGGAGTTCCTTCGGCTACTATGTTACGTTTTACAGGAGAGACACAGTAAATTATCGCAGTAGAAGACAGAAACTGTTCCACTTGTTATTTGAACATTTACACGTTCGCTCGGAATTTGCTCTTTGAACTAAAGTACTAACACTTATTGTGAAATACGCCTGGTAAACAGCATGGCTGATTTTAAATCATTTCTTGCTCCTGTTTGAATGAAACTCAGAACAGTCTAACCAGGCGTATACCAAAATATTTAAATTGCAAAAAAATCATAGAAGAGATATTTTTTTTTTACTTCTTCCCGGTAACATAAATTCATATGAATAGATAACACCAGAATCAAGAAAAATATATTGTTTTTCGGTTGATAAGCAGCCATTTTATATGCATGGAATTGAGCATGTGTAGTGTGTAGAGTTGCACCTTCACTGTCAGCAGAGGTCAGTCCGAAGGAATTCACTGGTTAAAATGAACTCGGGCTGATAAAGTCCTCAGTACATTTCATTATTCGGACGGACAAAAATCTTGAAATGAAGTAGATTTCAAGGACTCTGTGTTAGAGAGGGATGTCCTTTCGATGAAATTCGTGTGGTATATAAATATATCTTTTATATATATCAAGCATACTTTCCAAGAACACACACGGTGATAAACCACCCTTATCACAGCGTGGTATAAGTGTGATCCCAGAAAGGCCGACCTGAAGCGAGTGAGTCACTTCAGATTAAGCAGACGATGAAGCAGACGATGATACGTTTGTGACTTCAGATAGTAAATGCAAATCTAGATGGTCCGGAATTTCCTTTATGATGTGATCAAACTGTAAATATTTCCTCAAATCCCTTCATCTGAGATACTGCTACAAAAGTGATGAGATGGACGAGGTCCGTAATGATAAAACTATTATAGGGCTAGGGTCGTTAATGCTGTGTTTTGCAGCAGAGAGACCGTTGTGTTTATAGGATTTTAACGGCAAACGAAATCATTGTGATAAGGACACGGTTTGTCATAAAGTCTTCATTTGATCCTCCTAGTTACCTTTAGTTGTCTGAAATTTCTATCCTTCGAGTTCAAGTAAAAATAATTATGAAGACTATTAAATAGCTGTTTGCCATTAGTGAACTTAAATGAATTGGAGTCTATCAATCTTTTAGTATGGTAGGAATAACGAGAGTCTTCTTATCCTGTAGAATATTAGGAAAAACAAGGACTTCTGGGGGCAGTAGAATTTGATTTTTGCTAGATCAACCCTGCCATCCCACACTTTTGTAAGAGAGAGAGAGAGAGAGAGAGAGAGAGAGAGAGAGAGAGAGAGAGAGAGAGAGTATACATGCTAAAATACATGTATGTCATATCAGTCCAAGTGGTTCCGTATGCTATGGATTTTGGCATGTGATATTCTATTTATCATATACTGCATATTTTCATGCTGGGATATTGTATACCAACACATTAGTGTTTTCATGTGTGTGTATTTTTTAATTTGATAGAGTCCGAGAGCTGATTTTATAGAATATTCTTTTTATCTCATGGGGTTCATTTTTTGAAGCAAGGAATATTTGATTGATTGATTGAATATTGTTTAACGTCGCTCTCGAGAATATTTCACTCATATGGAGATATCACCATTGCAGATGAAGGGCAAAATTTAGACCTATGCTCGGCGCTTATGGCCTTTGAGCAGGGAGGGATCTTTATCGTGCCACACTTGCTGTTGCTGTGACACGGGACCTCAGTTTTTGCTGTCTCATCCGAAGAACCACCCCATTTAGTCGCCTCTTACGACAAGCAAGGGGTGCTGAGGAACTATTCTAACCCGGATCCCCACGGGATTCTTGGATATGTGTTGACCGTTTTCGTGAACTTGAACTCAATAGATATTTTCCCAATTTTTATTATCTTGTTTATCATATTAATATTTTCCCGATATCAACAAGGTCAGTCTGACCCCGGGTACCCTCGCAAACTATCCAAGATATCAAGTTGAAATTTTCTGCGATTGTAGATGTGTTCATAGATGTGTGGAAGTGCATTCAATTTTTTTTCATGCAAAATCGTCAGACATAGGTATAGAGCCTGAAAATTACCGCATTTTAAAATATTTTCTTCAATATCTTTTTATACATAGATAATATAATAAGACATATCGAACAAAATTTGTAGATAATGACAAACCCTATTCAACGATGCCAAGTGTTAGGTGACAGCCCTTTAAATAAAGGACCGAGAAGGGTCCACAGTATTTGAAAAGAATTTGCTAAGCATTAATGAGGCAAGGTTGTGTGTTTTAACGTTTTGCAAAGTTCTGCTGATGTAAGAAAAAATGATCACAGATTGCTTAAAAAGGAATTTCAAAGGAATGATGTACGAAACTTTTGATGCTATATATGCCGTATTTTTGGATATTATCTTAGGAGTAAAAAAAAACCCCATGTGTTTTACAGTTAGGAATTTGGCATGTAAAACTAGTAAACATGTTTAAAGTTAGAAATAAAATGGAAAACATGACTGTAGTGCTATGGACATGATCAAACGGGTAGATAGAACTCAGAATCAACTCATAGTCAACCTGGTAAAATCGGTAGGTTTGTTCATACCTTGAGGGTCAAATGACTTCTGTTGTCTCTTGGCTCTGAGAGACATGTACTTTCGACACAGACGTTTCGGCCCAAAAAGTTGGACACTTCGGCAAAATTTTTTGAGACACTTCGGTCCCACTTTTTTTTTACCGTATATATCACTCGCATTTTCATCCCAACATAACTGACACTTGGGGTGATGCGTTCTCAGAAGTGTTGAGGAGTTTTCTGAGAAAACAGCTGCGCATTCTGTATGTGCATAAGACATCCTTCAAAAACCTGATTGGTTGATTAATTAATTATTTTGCGTCCAGTCGATAATTTTTCACTTATATTGAGACGTTACCAGCTGTAGGTGAAGTACCACAATGTCAGACCTATGCTGAAGCCCTCAGGGCTGTTTGAGGGCTGTAGCAGTGAGGGGTCTTTATTCTGTCAACGCCTGCCGCAACACGGGACCTCCGTTTTAAGGTCATATCCGAAAGACACCCCCCCCCCCCCCGGTTCTCCATTAAAACCAAGAAAGATTTGCCAGTGGCTACATATTTTAATGACGGTAATCACCAATGGGGGACTTGTCAATAGTGATTGATCATGACCTCCAATGGTCAGATACCGAGAGAAAGCAAAAGAAATATTGGCTGCTCAAACTGAAGTCATTTGACCCTCAAGGTATCAACAAACCTTCTGACGATAGACTAAACCTTCACTAGATTCTGAGTTCCATCCACACCATTATAGCCGTGTCTAACATGTTATTTCTAACATAAAACCTCGTTTACCAGTTTTACATGTTAATTTACTAGATTACAAACTAGTATACTAGTCTGCGTGCTGGTCCAGTTTTCCTTCACTTTGCACGCACACTTCATGACAGAATAATCCATTAGTTTACTTAAGCCATTATCAGACAACGACCAGAATTCCTTGATCAGTTCAAGACCCAATTTCAAGTTAACACCCTCAAAACAATCTCCACCTGTGCCGGGACCAATGCCGTGCCACCTGTCAAATCAACATTAATACAATAGAGCTCGATTTGATCGACAACTAAAGGCGAGATTATATCGTCAGTCTGTGGAATGGGTGTTTTGGTAACAGTACGTTTAGTTGGTTGTATATTGTTTAAAGTCCAGCTCGAGAATATTTCATTCATATGGAGACGTCACCATTGCCGGTGGAGGCTGCAAAAGTTACATGTAGGCATATGCTCTGCGCTTATCGCCTTTGAGCAAGGAGAGATCTTTATCGTGCCACATATACTATGAAACTGGGCCTTGGTTTTTGCGGTCTCTTCCGAAAGACAGCGCCATTTAGTCGCCTCTTACGCCAAGCAAGGGGTACTGAGGACCTATTCTAACCCGGATCCACACGGGATAACGACAATACGGTTTGAGTGTTGACAGTGTTTACTTGCGATCTGCTTCTCTCATGTAACGATAACGAACTATTAGTACGATTAGCTGGATTGAATAACGATAAAATACGGTGTTATTTTTCAAACATTTCTAGTTATCATTGAAATAATTAGTTTATAATTAGAACATGATTAGTGAGGGGAAATTAAGATGATCACTGCCGTTATCCTCCACGAACAACGACGGCCTGAAACAGGTAGTGTTTCTGAGGGGAAAATGAATGGCTATCCGTGCTTTGCTTATAACGGATGGAATTGCAGTGGTGGATTTAGAGGGGGCCCAGGTCCCACTATTTCGGCTCACAATACATTACTGGCATATATGAATGATTAAAACCCTGATCTTAAGATACTTGACTTCACTTGTGCCCCTTTTCCCGGAAATCCTGGATCCGCCACTGGAATGGAATACAAACTGCGAAGAACAAAGAGAGAAAGAAGCCCCTGATATTCCCGATCCGACAGTTATATCAGTAAGTCGCGGACCGTTTTCCAGCAGTTCCCGGCCAGTCGGATGCCCGGAATGCTTCAGAATCTGCCAGTCCTGCAAAGGTCATAGGTCATAAGATTAACGGCAATTGTGGTTACCCCAGAACCGTAAACCTGCATCATCACGGAACAGCAAATGTAGGAAACTATTTTATAGGAAGTTTCGGACAATGTCAAGTCATCGTGCAGTGTGGTAAAACAGCCGCTAGGTAGAACGGAAGTCAAGCGCCATAACTATGGATGTCATCAATAATAAAGAAATAGGAGAGGAAGAAAAATAACGGGCGAAAGGACACCCCCAGGCAAATCTGTATATGATGCAGTGGATAATAATGATATAGACAGCACTAGATCACCCCCCCTCTTATTTCTTCATCCTTTATGCTCTATTGTATGTGAAATTTTAGTATGTCTGCATTTTATTGAATCCGTGGGGATCCGGGTTAGGTTGGGTTCTCAGAACCTCTTGCCTGTTGTAAAAGGCGACTAAATGGTACAGTCCTTTAGATGAGATCACAACGTGGCAAAAACCGAGGCCCCGTGTCACAGCAGGTGTGGCACGATAAAAATCCATCCCTGCTCTCAAAAACCGTAAATGTCGAGCATAGGCCCAAATATTGCAGCCCTTCACCGGCAACGGCGACGTCTCCGTATGAGTGAGAAATGTAAGCAATCATTTATATTGCTTGATTCGCTTTTATTGTTGACTCGTCTTAATTATTATTATCGGTCACAGGGCGATCTATTCATGGTCGTGTTAGAAAGTGCGCATCCATGGGGAAATGAGAAATCAGTTTTAATTGTTTCATTAGAATAATTTCTTATCGATAATATTCATAAAAGCGTTTTGAAAATATATTAATATAAGTCTTCATTACTGTAATCAATACGTTTCTTTTTAGTCGTTATCAAATAAATATTTTGAATTTACGATTTTACAATAAGTACTCCCCCGAATGGCAGTGTATGAAATATAGAAGCAACTCATCATGAGTTTCTAGACATCAATTAAATAAATGAATTGATAAAAATAAGTTATTTTGGTTTGGATATGCTACAGCTGCGAATATTTATATATCTGTCTATTTTGATTATTGCTTTGCTTGAAATCCGCTACGTGCAAATCAGAATTGCAGACGTGCACAGGATATAGCCAGTCCAGCAAGTAATATTGCCACCATCATGTGACGTAGATACGGTGTTGCCATTGCATTTTATTAAGATAAATTAAGCACATTTCTGAAGCATGTTTGGTTTCTGCAATCTACTGAAGCAAAAAATGAAACAGTATTCATAAATATCTGTGGGGGTGGGGGGAGGGGGCATTACAAGATACAATTCTGCACGTGCGCGTACGACTACAAGTAAAATGAAACCAACATCCGGGTAAATTCCATTGCATATATCACTAGTTGCATCAGTTGATCCGCTACCTAGGCCTGTCAGAGCTTTTGGACTTTGCTAGACACTGTCGAACAAGGTGTGGAAGCGTCGTCGGACATAAAAATCAGCTTGTGTTTAACTCATCTAAATGGTCGAGCGGACTAAAAGCTAAACAATGGTTAAAGAGCAATCCATACACGAATGTGTACAGCTGACTAATGAATGCGAGACGCATTTCCAGTAGTTATGGACATCGAAGCGACAGCGTTTTCTTTTAATTAATATCAAGATCCTTTGGGATTTTCCTGTCCCCTTCTGTTTCTTGTGGTAAATCTGTCATTAAGCTATTAACTGATCCCTCAAATCTCCCAAAGGTCTACTGCATTTGTAATGCGATTTGATAGAGTTTTGCTAAAGAGAGCAGTGATTTCTTTTATTAGCATTTCTTGGAGTGGTTGTTTTTAATGAACTTTGATCTCTGGTTACGAATACCTGTAACTATACGTCGAAAACGTAGAAAATACCCATCTTAGCACGTGTACACCAATCTCTCACCAGAGGGCGTTACGCTACACTCCACAACACGTGAAAGTGAAGCTTGCGTAGCGCGCCCTCTGGTGAGAGAATGCGTGTACACATGTACACGCATGCGTGTCTAAGGTTGGAGTGTGGTTTTAGAAAGGTTATCTGAACGTTTCGTGTAATGGGACTCTTGTTATCGCTTCTGTAATTTATATCTAGCTGGTGTCAGGATTTGTATCCACGATGCTGACTTAGACAAATAGCTTCGATGAAAGATTTGTATAAATATGTAGTTTGTAAAAAAGAATTCAGTATTTGATACAGTAAATACATCCAATAATAAAAGTCTAGAAACACAAAACTCGAATAACATTTCACTGTTAGCGCTTTCGGCTTTAATGCCTCTTCAGACAGTTATAAAATGTATGTGTGCCTGGGACTAACGTAAAAATCAAAAGTCTTTAACGATGAGATTACAGCCTTGAAACAAGAGAAACCTTTTCTGTATCTCAGTAGCTATTGATAATGAAGATGACACAGATTAAGCACAACACTGTACAACGGAAAGGGCATTTTACTTCTAGAAAATAACCCAACCCAACCCTCCAACCCCCAACTGAAAACAAGACCTCGTGATAATTTCATCTTGTATTAGTGTAAATGAATATCCATCGAATGCAATACATTTATTGCACGATGTTGATGCAAACACCCAAGAGTATCGGGCAACGCTCAAGGAAGACATGATTTTTTAATTTGCGAATAAATGTCCAAATACCCCCTAGTCCATGCAATAATATTCAATCATTGACATTTTAGAGCTTCAGCTACTGTAAAGCATCGTATTGGTCGAGACAATGTCTGAATAAACCCAAACATTGAAACCGGCTTCTAAAACCCGTAGGACTTATACCGAATGATACTATATTGATGTCACTACAGGTCAATACTTGTCACTCCGGATCCAGTTCGTGGTGTACTTTTTCTTTTCTTTTTCCTTTCTTTTTACACATTATGATGCAAGATTGTCGATTGAACGTAGGTAGAGAAGCGAGTTTTATTTGACTGATCAAAACTTGAAGATTCATCGTCTCAAAATTTGAAATTCCCAATTATTTTTAGCCCGCGATGTTGGAATATTAACCTCGAAGGCACGTACAGGTGAATATAAGGTTTTATATTTCCAATGTTGTTGTTGGTTGTGGGTAGCCAATCAGAAAGCACGGCATTATTCGATCTTATAATAGATGTTGTTTGATAAACCGAATGCATCTTTATTCTAAAAATGTTTCCGTTTGAAACTGAATTCCGGACATTGATTATGGACATTTAAGCAATATAATATTTTCTTTGTTGTTTTATCGGGTGATGAAGGCACATGTAGCTAGCATTGGAGAAAAAATTTCGTAACCAGCTTAGCTAGCTACAGTGTACCTTCATCACCCGGTAAAACAACAAACGCGGGTTGTGAAATTATTTTCTGCAATGCTTGCTACCTCCATCACCCAATGAAACAACTAAGAAACACGTTTTATTTCTTATATTTACATTTGTATGTATTTTAAAAATATATATATAAACTAGATTTAAGTACTGAAATATCATATCGTTGACCATTCCGTTTCCAGCCAATGTGACCTTTAACCTTGACGACGCTCCATATTTGGTAATGATTACGCGGACAGTGGTAACTAAAAAAACCCGGATCGAACTATTATCTATGATGATTGAATGATTGAATATTGTTTAACGTCCCTCTCGAGAATATTTCACTCATATGGAGACGTCACCATTGCCGGTGAAGGACTGCAAAATTTAAGCCTATGCTTGGCGCTTACGGCCTTTGAGTAGGGAGGGATCTTTATCGTGCCACACCTGCTGTGACACGGGGCCTCGGTGTTTGCGGTCTCGTCCGAAGGACAGTCCCATTTAGTCGCCTCTTACGACAAGTATGAGGTACTGAAGACCTATTCTAACCCGGATCCCCACGGGACTGTGATGAAAACAATGTCATCTTCAAAAGAAATATAAGAGAAAAAAATTCAGTGCATGTAAATGTAGTATGTTGACATTCAATTGTGGCGACACAATATGCTTATCAACTATGAAAAATCAGAGAGGGTATGCCAGAGGGATTCCGAAGAGATGAAATATGGTTTTTATGCCAGAGATATACTACAGCAGGATGTTTATTCCCCATTGGCATGTCCAAATACACCAATCAATTTATATTTGATGCAAGAGACGCTATCCATGTACAGAATTAGTAAATGATACTACATGTATTTGGAGAACAATTGAAATTTGAAGTTGCAGTTTACTTCGTGATGAAATTCTCTAATGCTTTATAGATATATATTTTGAGACTAGAATGATCGAATATGCATGTTCTATTTAAATCCTTACAATGTATACACGTTATATCATTATAAATCACAGGTGTCTTAATATTTAAGGAAGTCTAAGAACTTCTCTATGTTAAAAAGGGGATTTAATTGAATTCTTTTCTCTTTGTTGTGAGTACGTTTTAATAATTCTATCCCTTTCTCTTGCTTTATAATTTTGCGATTATCTATCATGAAATACACACCTGATAATGATCCAATTGAAAGTAACATGTACATGCAAGGTGAAGATAACGAACAGTGATCAATCTCATAACTCCTACAAGCAATACAAAATAGATAGTTGGGCAAACACGGACCCCTGGACACACCAGAGGTGGGATCAGGTGCCTAGGAGGAGTAAGCATCCCTGTATTCATGATAATATCTGACAACATGCACACTTGATATTTATGAGGTATTAACGGCTAACTTTATGACAAGCGGGATGATTTCAGCTTCTCTATAGTTGACTTCCCATACTTACGTAGCAATATTCCATTATCACCTGCATAATTATGGTGTTTATATCTCTCAACTGATTCGATACACAAGAGTTTGTTCTGCGTATGATCACTTTTAAAATCGACGCAGGCTACTGACAAACAAGTCGATGTTACAGGGGTTTCAACTGTCTCGTTTAAAGTCAGCACTTCGCAAATTCTATGGTCGTTATAATGATGTAGTTTGCCAATAAAACCTATCATTGGATTAAAATCTGTCTGAACTGTTTCATACCGGTTGTTAAGTCGTTTCTAGCACACTGAATTTGACTACGGATTACTCCGTTTACCTGATCGAAACATAGGGCTCATGGCGGGAGTGACCGGTCGACAGGGGATGCTTACTCCTCCTAGGCACCTGATCCCACCTCTGGTGTGTCCAGGGGTCCGTGTTTGCCCAATTATCTATTTTGTATTGCTTATAGGAGTTATGAGATTGATCACTGTTCCTTATCTTCACCTTTCATTGATCACTGTTCCTTATCTTCGCCTTTCATACTAGACATTAATCCGTGTTTGCACACGTCGATATAAGATAACTGCAGTGAGTATGGAAGTAAACATCAGAAATTACGTGTACTGTTTTTAATTACATGGAGAGTTGTAATTGCTACACGTAACGCATGGTTTGGTTAATTGAGTGACTTTTATTGACCTTATTAATAAAATTTCGAACTCTTATGGATTTACCGTGAAGATACAGTATGGATCGCATTTATAGATCTGAGGTCCCCCTCCCAATGTGAATTAAAAATAGACCTATGTCTGTCCACGTAAATTAAAAACAGACTTACCCCCACCCATGTGAAATAAAATAGGCCTGATAATTAATTTAAAGATCACATACGATCTAGTTCGTCAATACAACCTCGCATTGGGTCAAATGCTGTCTGACGTGTTTCATACCGATTGTTAAGTCGTTCTTGGCACACTGATTTTGACTGCGGATAACTCTGTTTACCCGATCAGGATATGGGGCTCACGGCGGGTGTGACCGGTCAACAGGGGATGCTTACTCCTCCTAGGCACCTGATCCCACCTCTGGTGTGTCCAGGGGTCCGTGTTTGCCCAACTATCTATTTTGTATTGCTTGTAGGAGTTATGAGATTGATCACTATTCGTTATCTTCACCTTGCATACATTCGAGATCCGCTTTTCTTTCTTCGTAATGCGCACGCGCTGATTTTTAAAATTCCAAGTTATCTTGGTTTAAAATTCTGAATATTTTTGTCATTTTCGCCGATTTATTAATTAATAAACCGTAATAGATAAAAATAGGCTCAAATATGAAAACTAAGATAATAGATGATGTACGATATTTATCATGTTAAAAGTCCTTTAATGATGGCCAATCGGGAGCGAGTCTTTTTTTATTAAATTTATTTAAATGTAAAGGGCAAAAAAAATCAAGTCCATAAATATTATATAGTGCTACTATAGATTTCTCTATAAGTAAAATACAATTGTATTTACTTTTACATTGAAATGAATCTAATATGTGATATATATGTATCAATTTTGAATTTTCATTCACATTATGTATATAACGTTCTCAACTGCACTTTACCTCAAACGTTTCAAATCTTTAATTATTACCTGTATGTGAAATTTTTTAAAAGATATTTCAAAAATGCTTCCTTTCCAAATGATGAATATTAATTCCGTATACAAAATTAACAGTTTAGAATATGCAACTGGTATTATATATTCTTTACATATGGTGTTCGATGTGATGTACAATGCGGGACTACGAAAAACCACACAGAACAATTTCTTCACCGGTGTCTGCCGGGTTTCTGGTACTCGAACCTACACACCACATACATCGTTCAGGACGAAACAATTTTGATGAAGAAATTGTTTCCAGACAGCTTTGACATGTTTTCAACACATGCGATCGCCGTGGTAGTTTGCAGAAAAGACATTTATTGCAAGAACATGGAGCCTGATTGCAAGCATTTCTGACGGATTCGATTGTACATTTATTGCAGTATTAAAATAGTTGCCTCGTGCACATCTGTTCGTTGCAGTTCTGAAACTCTATAATTAAAGAAGAGCGTGAACTAGAGTTATTCATAGGCAGTTTACACATGACTCCAATCAGTGCTGTCATACTCAAACGTTTTCATTAATTCACCCAGGTGGCACATTGCAATGGGATTTCGATTTTATGAAAGTTGTTTGCGTGTTTTCCAGATGGAGCACTATTAATTCAAGAGGATTGTATAAAGTACACAGTGCAGTTTTAATAATCTATGAAACTCAACTTTTTTTGCATTGATTACTCTTACATCTATTATTAGGGCCCCTCATTGAAAATGTAGGAGCTCTGTTGTAGTCACATTGTTCGTCCGTCTCTCTGTACGTCTACACGATCGGTTTTAGCTCACCTGAGCCAAATGCTCTAGTGGGCTTGTCTGATCAAGATTTCGTCGGCGTCTGTTGTCGTTGTTCTCAGTGTCGTGGCAAACTAGATCATTATAACCACATAATTCCCAACATGCTGACTTTAAACGAGTCTGTTGAAACCACTGTAATATCAACTTGTTTATCAGTAGCCTGCTCCGATTTAAAAAGCGACCATACGCCGAATAAGCTCTCGCGGATCGTATCAATTGAGTGACATCTATGTTCAATAAAATATCTAAATATGATGCAGATGTGGAAGACTGCGGTATCTTTTATTTCGAGTTCAGAGGGATATACCGATTCGACATATGAATGAGAATTATTATTGTTGATAGATAAATTGTCATTGATACATCTAAATTTGAGTTGAATTAAAAGCCACAGCAAGATATTGTTGTTTCTTCTCATGTAGAAACTTTTGTCTGTAACAAAAAAAACCCCCAAAAAACCTATATGTATAAAGACTTGAAAACGAGAACTGTATGATGGAGAAGAAAACACGGAACATGCTATTGTTTTGTCCTGTCCATATGGAACAGGTTTAGGGTAAGGTTTTTGAAATAGACAGTTAGTTATTGAAATAGACAGTTAGTTATTGAAATAGATAGTTAGTTATTGGAATAGACAGTTAGTTATTGAAATAGACAGTTAGTTATTGGACGTCCGTCGTAACTGTTGATACATGGGATTACCGTGACCAAACAGTCTGTTCCGATTAGCCTTTATATGTGCTCTCAAAAACTTTTTATTTCTCTTAATCAATGGTACCATGACTAATGCTTGTATGTGGCTCAGATGAAAGCCGATAGAATTATTTCTCTGGTATACGTAGAGTGGTGTACTTTTCATCCAATATAGCCACGGGAACACGTTATCTGACAGAGCAGTTTCTGTAAATGAAATCGTCCCATCACAAACCGCGGTAAACCGTTTGTTTGATTGAATCGACGTTATTATCAGGTCGTTCATTGAAATGTTACAGAAATAGATGCTCAATTCCGGTTTACACTGGAAATACTTGTTCTGTAGCGAGATGAGACTGGTAGATCATTTCGTGAACATCGTAGGTCATTCATGACATACAACGTTAATTTCTTCAATCGTCTAACACCAGAGTTGAAGAGAATATGTCACATGAGTGTTTGTTGACGTGATTGCAATCGACAGTGAAGTGTACCATTTGATCTTTCATGCTTGCTTTAGGAGGCGTTATATGCCTGGAGAAAAAAGTGTGTCAAGGTCACGTGTTATGGTCAGTGACTTTTAAGGTATCACACCGGTAATTGTCCAATCAAAATGAAGTTGGTCAATTGTAGTTCCATATATTTAAAGAAATATTTTTTTCCTTGCGCGATTTTTCTCATTTCCTCTTCTTCTTTTCTCTTAATTTTTGCACCCCTGATTAGGAAATTTTGTGTAATTTGTAGAAATAACCAAGTGTATACAAAGGAACTATTTGCTGTTGGTAGCTGAGGCTACTTCCTGAGGTGTACTCCGGCTGTTTACACAGATGTGAAAAACACGTGGGTTTGAGGGTAGTCTTGTTTGCGGGTAATTTATTTTCGAAAATGCCGCGTAGGGTGGTGTTTTTCTGGTGTTGGCAGACGAGATAGGTAACATAGAACGTTTCTGACTGCGTTATTCGGCATCAATTCTGTAAACTGATTTTTAATGAATTTTTTCCTCTATAGTAATACATAGTGAAAATAATTACCGGTGTGATACCTTAAGTGCATGTGATAGTACTCTATACGCCATAGAATGCTCTAGATTTTACGCGAGTACTTGTTATCGCTAAATGACTCGTAAACGTCAAATCGCGAGAACAGAAATTCGCGGGTGCTCTCTTTGCATGTATTTTTGCGGGTAATTTTTAATTCGCGTATGATGCTTCCCGCGATATTGCACATAATAAATTCCTCGCGCATGTTTATATATATAGTATATCATGTGACATTTGTGTCTCAAACTTGTTAGTACATATAGGTATTTATTTCTGTGCCAGTCGACGTGATAATTCTTCATATATGTCTATCCTCTAATATTCACTCCACTATTCATATTGTATAAAGCCTTTTTGTTTATACTCTGTAATCGAATATGTAGTATGCTGATGAGCCGTAAGGCTTCAAGCCAATAAACAATACAATACCTGTAAAGCTATTTACAGATGCCTTAGTTATTTAGATTAATGAGTTTGATAAACACGCCGTTTAATTACAGATTATCTCTGACACCTTGGCTGATTCAGACATTTGGAGAGGAAAGCTATGCAGATCTCACATTGGATACCATGAAAGCACGGACCATTACAAACAACACTCGTGTGCATGGTGTTTTAATTTTGTCTTCTATCTAAAATTCCGTCCATTCGTTAATTCCACTGGTCGCCACCCTGTGGTGGATGTATTCCATGATGGTAGAAGGACACGTTTTGAGTCCATGGACTTTAGAAATGCGTCCATCAAGGCGTCCGTGTGTTCCCTGTTGACCCAGGATGAATGTCATCGATGGACTTCGTGTTGTGAAGCGGCAGAACAGTGCTGCCACAGACAACTTTCAGAAAACAAGGGAACTAATTCTTCTTGTGGAAGGATTTGGGATGGATGGTTGTGCTGGAATGACGCAGCACAAGGAACACAGAGTTACGGGTCCTGTCCGCTGTTTATGCCATTTTTTACCCCATCACGTAAGTAAAGACTTTGAGGAGAATTGTATTTTTAAACTGTTTCATTTAAATGATAAAATGCTTTCTTTGGTTTCTTAAAAGAGATATGATTGATTGATTGTATATTGTTAAACGTCCCTCTCGAGAATATTTCACTCATATGGAGACGTCAACATTGCCGGTGAAAGGCTGCAAAATTTAGAGAAAAGAGACATGAAGGTCTCAGGCTTTGCAAAAAAAAAAAAAAAATGAAACGCGGGTGATGCACATTTTTTCTTCAGTATTTGCGACCCTCATCTCCCATTAACAAAGCAAAGAAAGACATTTTATTATTTATATTTTTCTGTATTTTCAAAAAATATATAATTACTTTCAAGTACGTAAAAATAGACATTGAGCGGTAAGTTATTAAAGTGCATGTCTATGAGAAAACATAGTTAGCCATGTTAGGTTTTTAGTTCCACTTTCTTTTGACATAATTATTCACTTCAATGTATTCTAAGACTTCTCTGAGAGTTTTGTCAAAATCTGGTAATCGACATGGTGTACTTGTGCAATGCCTTATTTGGTTGTCATTGGCAACGCCATCTTGGAGTACTCTAGATAAAGAAAATTTAAAATTTCTAGGTGGATTTATTTCACTTTATTACAAATCTACGAAAGAAAATATCTATCGTAAAAAGGGGCAAAGGGAGATAACTCTTATAACATCAGAATGTTCAAAAAATAGAAATGCTTTGCTAATTCTTTCACCTATGACATCTGATACACAGTTTAGAATTTTTTTAGTGTTTCCTAATAGGTTTCCATATAGTGTTTTCTCCATTAATTGGAATTTGTTGGGGGGGGGGGGGGGGGGGGGGGGGGGGGGGAGTGGATAATAACAGTATGATGAAAATATAATACACGCCATTTTGACCATTAGTCTTACCAAATCCGAGCTATTTGTAGCGTTACTAATTTAACTATATCCCAATATTATTTGGTAAAAGATAACAAACATTTGATATATCGCAGTATTAAACATAATGTTTGTATTTTCAATTTTTACAACATTCCGGGAAAGATGGATACATGTAACTATTATTTACTTTTTTTCAAATATTCAATAAAAAGTAAAACTGCAATTACAAGTAATAATAAAGATGTATTCTAAATGAAAGGTGAAGATAGCGAACAAGTCTCATAACTTCTATAGGAAATACAAAATAGATAGTTGGTTAAACACGGCCCCCTGGACACACCAGGTGTAAGATCAGGTGCCTAGGAGGAGTAAGCATCCCCTGTCGCTCGGTCTCACATAATTTAGTGTTTCATATAAGTACATGTGACATCAATTGGAATTCATAACTGTAAAAAAGTTCATTACATGTGGAGTATATGACAAAATGTTAATGCTGGTCCATTTATGTACATACAAATTTGGTACACATAAGAAAATTAAAAAGTTGATTACATACATGCTACTGCAAATATCAAGATGTATTCAGAAGTAGCTTTTGCATGACACACGTATTATGATCTTGTTGAGTACGGCAAGTCTTGCAGAGATTGGTTTGCTTGAAAACGTGAACATTCCGACCATTTAATAGGACTTGCATGGCCATCATTGTACCCCTTTCTTGAGGGCTTCAACATTTTGAGTCATTTGAAACTACTGTGGACTGAAAAATCCAAATATTTCACTAAAATCATTATGTTGAATTGTGAAGAATTTTGGAAAGTGGGCTTAAAATACAAAATTAACTAGGTACCTGTACAATGCATCATTATGACATCAAGTATCACAAAAGGGCGCCGCGTTGTGGCATTACTTAAAGGAGACTCAAACGTGATCTGTAACCCATTCATATAGGTTCATTTTTAAATTTTCAATTCAATAGCTGCAAACCATTCGAATTCGGTAGCTTGATTATATATTCATACGCATACAGTAGTGTATGTGCGCAAGATGATTACTCTTGTCCTTATAATATGAATAAAAATCCAGAAATTTATCCGTATCTCCACCCTCATTCTATTCCCAATCAAAAACCCTAATTTCATATGTACATGTATATTTGATAAAGTATTGTGTCTCTGTGTGACTATTTTGTACATCGTAAGCTTCTACTTAGAGTCTGTTTTTTTTTGTTTTTGTTTTGTTTATTTTCTGTTGTTTCCTTGTGATAGTAAGGCTGATGATTTGCGTGCCTACAGTCACGACTTTACTTTCAGCAAAGCCCCGGCAAAAAGAACAGACAAAAGATAAACGAGAAAACCAGTATAAAACCACTGGCTGCACACAACAAACACATTATGAACTCTAGCAAATAATATCATTGTTCAGATGCAGAGCATTGTTTGCTAAAGGGTAGCAAAAGGTTTATTGACATTTCAGATGAAACGTAGAAACGTGGGAGTTGATTATCCACTTTTTCAAACAAACGTTGGATGCAAATCCGGGGTAATTAATCCAATTAATCCAATTCAATAATTGGTATTCTGAAATCATACATCGAACAAATTTACGAATTTACTAAATTTGAATCAGACCCTTGTCTGTATTATTTGAAGCACGAGTTACAAAATTCAAAAGCGTGTATAAGGGTATGAATATTGACAATTTATCAGAATCCTTGCGCCACATAATATAGTACGAGTACATCCTAAATCCTTTTCGAATTGGGATCAAAAACATTTCAACTGGATAGGCCAGAATTGATTAATATATGAATAATTTATTTGGGCCAATAAAAATACAATAAGTACTGAATTAATGCCTACCCGGTTAAAGCTTCTGGTTGTGTTTCATAATAGATACGTGAACCAATATGGTATATATGTCTCTGTTAATATTAAATGCTAAAGTCGAAAAATATGACTGCATGATTCAATATTTTAAAGCGAAAGAACATACAGATTCGTCTGAATAATTCGGACTGAATTTTGAAAGGGATTCATCTTTTTTTTGAAATTTTTCTGATCGTCAAAGAATGTTTTTTTTTATTAAGCTTAATGATATTCATAAAATCAAATGAATAGAATAAAAATAAAACTAGACACATACATTTATATGCAACAGAAGAATACAATGTAGACATGTGGAGGGATAAGCATGCATCACGATTCCTCTTTTCTATGCATAATTTGCTCATTTATGATTACATTACAAACTTGTAACTCACGTTTTAGATGTGTGTTCATGTTTGATGAATGGGTAAATATTTGGAGGTTGTTTACATTGTCAAGGTTTGAAGTGAATATTTTTCGTTTTATTTGTATGCTCTAGGGCAGGCAGTTCGAACCTGTAAGGTGGATGGGCGGTGGGTACCACGCACAGACTACAATCCGTGTCTGAAGAAAGAAGTAAGTGCCGACTATCGACGAGCGGAGTAAAAGGGGTAAAAACGTGAACTTCCCCGAGAGTAAAATAGACCACAACTCTAGTTTTGATTACCGAGTATCAGGCAGTTTTGATGCGTTGGAAATGTGGGTATTTTTGAAGATGGCGAAAATTTCAAAAAATAGACGCTTTAAGATTTCTGGTCGTAGAAATCATGAGTGAATAGAATATCACTCCGCCAAAATTTAAAGAATCCGTCAAACAATGCCAACATCAAAATCACACAATATGTTGTGCACCAGTTTCAAGATAAGAATTCTTCTGTGTAGGAGGTGCATTTAGTGACACTTTGATTGTCTAAGTGCGACAGCGGACCTATAATCTGTGAGGAAGAAGATAAAATGTATTAAAAGCAGCTTCTGTTTGATTATGTGTATGTAAGAAGCTTAAATTACTATCGAAAGAAATGTTTTACTGAAGTGAAAGCATAAAACCAGTGTCATATTTGCAAGTAATATCCTAGATATGGCACGTACGAGCAATGGAATGAAGTGATTGAATAAGAATTCCATGTATTTAATTACTCTCTGAATACTTATCATCACTTACTTAGTTTGTGTATCAATCGAATTCGGTTGATGAAACTACGTATGGGAAACTTACTAAGCCCATTCACTTATGCAGTGATGAATATTGCCCCACTCTTGCATGTAAACAAATGGTTTCGCGCCTTTTCTCTAAAGGAAATAACTCGGACGCATCTAAAAAACAAAAAAACCCTAAAAACTGGCGTTTGTAAGTCTGACAGCGTGGATCCTTTATAATCTCAGTGTGTACAATAGTTAGGTTCTAACCCTGCATTTAATAGAATTGAATTTGGAGAAGAGGATTACAATACAACTTGAAGAACCCCCTGTCCCTTCCCTAACAAGAATATCTACATTGACTATAGGAAATATCTTATCGCATGTTTGTGTTTTTTCGATATTTTCTTTATTCATACATCGTAATGGATTGGGGATCTCTTCAATGAACAACTGTGTATGAAAATATCAGGAAAAGCAAATGAGATTTGTTTGAAATACAAGCTATATATAGTGTAATATTAGCTATAAATAGTATAATACAACATAAAACTTATAGAAGTACCGACGAGTTTTTGGTTAAACTTCCTGTTCAAAATTCGCTAGGATGTTTTTTCTTCGAGTATTCACGTCATTATTTGATTTTAATGACTAAATGTATACTTCTGCCTTGTTAAGCATTATTTTGTTTTACTTATCTGCTTTCAAAATTTTATATCCCAATTACCAAACCATCATCGTGATAAACGAGTCGGCGCCCGGTGTGTTGCTGTACAGTAACTGCCACGAAGACCTTATATCCCTGGATGAAGTCTATGATAGAACTCATACTTAATTTATTCTTTTCAAGCACCTTTTTTAATTTTGAGAATGAAGTATTTCCCATACTCAAGAACGAATATACAAGTTTGACAGTGTACATGTGTATACAAGATGGTCTCCGTTTGGTTTGCGCATGCCTGGTATACTTTGTATGCTGTTCTCGTTGTTCTTGCTTTACTTTCATTAAACAACAACAGTCATCGGCAGATCACAGGTTTACAATGTTTTAGAATTCCGTGCAAGCAACAATTCAAAATGGTATCAAACTTGTGAATAATCAGATTTGATATTTTTAAAACACAGTGACATCTGTAACGTTACTGCTGTATAAATCAAAATTCAGTTTGTAAATTGACATATAGCGGAAGACACAAAGAAATTCATGTCAATATTTTGAAACAATACAGCAAAATCTCAGAAAATACAAATTATGCATTTTTTCAATCATTACTAGGAACTAGAGACCACCATTTTCATTGGCCTTGGGTGCAGTATAGCTAGTCTGGTGGTGCTTCTCCCAGCGGTGTTTATCTTCCTTAAATTCAGGTGAGTTGTAGATGTTGTTATTTAAAAAGAATAATTTTACTACCTCCCAAACTCTATAAACAGCCCTAGATTTGTTCTTGCTTATTTTCATGCTTAACGTTTATAATTGTTATTGGTCATGTTCACAGTTAGATCCGCTCCTGGTTACTTTCACTGTTTAATGTCTAAATTTGATTACATACAGTATATATCAAATTCACAATTTTTATACCCCCCGCAAACGAAGTTTGGGGGGGTATACTGGAATCACTTTGTCCGTCTGTCCGTCCGTTTGTCCGTAGACGCAATTTGTCCGAAGTTTATTTCTAATACCGCTGGACATATTTCATTCAAACTTTATGCACATTTTCTATATATTATGTAGTTGTGCATCTCCTATTTTCATTGAAATATTTTAACAGTTATAGAAGTTACGCACATTTTCTTTTCATTTTGGGGGTTGCACACTTTGTCCAGAGTTTAATTCTAATACCGTTGAACAGATTTGATTCAAACTTTATTCTCATCTTATATATATAATGTAGTTGTGCATCTTCTATTTTCATTGAAATATTTTAACAGTTATGGAAGTTACGGACATTTTCTGGTTTGGTTGTACTTGTAGTAATAGACACAATTTGTCCAGAGTTTATTTCTAATACCGTTTTACGTCCATAAGTCAATCAGGAATTGAAGAAGTGGAAAGAAGTTCAACAATGAAGTTCAACGTGCTTGCATTAAATATTTCCCGTCATCTTATATGCCCCGCGGGGGTATTAGTCCCATTAGGACAGTCCTAGTTAAGGTTTACTGCAGTATTGATTTAAGCGGTGTGGGTCTACATTGAATAATACTCAGCACCAAAGGTAAGATGTAGGCAGTACAATGAAGTATATGTAGTAGAGGATCCAGAAGGGGGGGGGGGGGGGGGGGGTCCGAGGGTTGGAACACAAGCTTCACTTTCGTCAGAATATTTTCCTTTAAAAAGGTAAAAATGCATTTTGAGGATGGAACCCCCTTTGAAACCCAAACTTAATGGTAGAACCGCCTTTAAAAATCCCTTGACACCCCCCCCCCCCCCGCAAATGTGTACCTAGTAATTTCACCTTACGGATTGTTAATGTCGAAGGACAGAGTGGCTTACAAAGTTAGACTATTATCCGTCAGTCTGTCGTTTGCTATTGACTAAGTCCCATATAACGAATTAATGATAATTCATTTTCTGAAACCAATGTCATTCTCATTTCAAACTTATTGCAGGTCACTCAGAAAACAACATCGAATACGGCTTCATGTAAACTTGTTTCTGTCCTTCGTGTTTAAAGAGGTGATGGACATCTTATGGGATATGTTAGTGACGTACGACAAAGTCAAAAGTACGACGGTGTTCGAAACGACATTGCTGAAAAATGGCGTGAGTACAGAATACGACTTCTACTCTTTGTCTTCAACTTTTGTGTATAATGCTGATCTGTAAATCTTTCAGTGGGGTTGACCTAACTTGTACCAAACTGTTTTAGGTGGGGTGTAAGCTTTTGTCGTTCCTGAAGATCTATTTTAAGTGCTGTACGTACACTTGGATGTTCTGTGAGGGGTTTTATCTCCACCGCCTGATGTCCAATGCTTTCTCCCCACCACGATCACTCAAGGTCATGTACGCGTTTGGCTGGGCTGTCCCTCTCGTCTCCTCATCCGTGTACGGGATTCTCAGAGGAGTCCTAAGCGACGAAAGGTGAGTCCGTCCATTAACAGATGACGATGTTCTAGATCTGGTGCTTACTGTTCTTTCTAGTCAAGAGGTGAACCCGCACCTTGGCTTGGAAAGATCTGTGGTACTTGTATATATGTAGTTTTGTCTTTACTCCTAGTGACAAAATGAAACATTACTGTTTTGCAGCTGCTGGGCTAACAGCTATGAGAATTTGGAATGGATATTTGACGCACCTAACATACTGTTCTTGTTCGTAAGTACACGCAGAGTTTTGTTAATCTGGATTATCCAATCCCGATTATTAAAAAAGATTAGGATATTTTAATATGTACAAATATATATCAAATTCCTATAAACAATCTTCAAAATTCCTCAGATTTGGATAATTTTCGTTAGATCAGTGACACATTTCCATGAAACCAACTGTGTGTAAACCCATTCCCCAAGTGACGTTGCTTGTTGACGTGGCGTTGTCACAAATGGTGGACCAGATCTTGAGCGATCATTCATTACTCCTTTCTAACGATATCATTGAAATAACTGGCTTATTGTACCACGTCGTGTTACTTCCCACTGACGAACGTCTGCTCACACTGACTAACGTCTGCTCACACTGACGAACGTCTGCTCACACTGACTAACGTCTGCTCACACTGACGAACGTCTGCTTACAGCAAAGCGACGGCTTGATTGGGCATCTTGTTTTTAAAAACGCGGCGTAGATTTTTTTTATCTTGACATTTACATTTGCAATCACCATCAGAATTGTGTTATCGCGACAAAACTCTTTTTTACTTTTTCATTAGTTTCGAATATTACCCAGAAAATTTCGTGCAATACTGCTCACATCGTTTGAATAATGAACGCAGATGTGATAGATAATGGGGTTTAAAAAGCGGTGCTATGTGAGTGTTCCCGATAAATATTATAAAAATATCAACAAAAAAAGCGTGTTGCGTATTTAAGCAGTCAGTCAGTATATATAATACGTGAAATAATTGATCATCTTTTATCAACAGGATAAACACCAGTTGAGTTTTGATAAAACATGAATAATAAGTTAAAAAAAACTAATCTTCATCTCGAGACAAATGTATTCCATAGACAGATTTAAAACATACAAAGAAAGATAACTCTGATAGGAGAGAAAAGCCTGTCTTTCACTATGTTATCTTCTCTTTCAGTTAAATCTCGTCTTTCTGTGCAACATTTTACGGATTCTATTGACCCAAGTACAAACTCATCCAAACGAACCTGGGAATTTCAGGTAAAAGGAAACTAATAACGTATTGGCATTAATATATGTGGTTCATATGCCATACAAGTCAGTGGCGGATCCAGAGGAGGGGTTCAGAGGGTTTGGACCCCCCCCTTTCGTCAGAAAAGTTTGCTATAAAAAGGTAAAATAAAAAGATAACGCATTTTGAGAGTAGATCTACCTTTGGAAACCAAACTTAATGTAGAAACTCCCTTCAAATATTTCTTGATCCGCCCCTGATGGTTACCTGATATATCTCGATAATTAACACTGTCCCAGTGTTAATTATCGGGATATATCAGGTAACCAGTTACTTCGGAGAAAAAGAGTGAAACGATTCAGCCAGCAGTCAGAAATTGAAGCAATTGAATTTAGAATATTTTCACAAGACCATTAGAAAAACGTAAACACTGGGCGAGCAGAAAAACCAGAGGAAGCTCAACCATTTGCAATCAGACATTTCTATGGCGATCGTGCACTTCTGATATTACTTCGGACAGTAGAAATCGTTTCTATGATTAGATATTAAATGTTTTTGATTTGTTGACTTTTTTAGGAGAGCCGTTAAGGCGATGTTCATCCTGATTTGTTGACTTTTGTAGGAGAGCCGTTAAGGCGATGTTCATCCTGATTCCGTTGTTTGGGATACATCTCTTTTTTACAATATACCGGATACCCATCAGTAAGGAGGGCGGTCTGGAGTACGAGAGAGTGTCTGTTATAATCAGTCATACTCAGGTGAGAATCCGTTATAATCAGTCATACTCAGGTGAGAATCCGTTATAATCAGTCATACTCAGGTGAGTATTCAATCATTGGGTCAAATGCTGTCTGGCGTGTTTCATACCGATTGTTAAGCCGTTCTTGGCACACTTATTTTGACTGCGGATAACTCCGTTTACCTAATCAGGATATAGGGCTCGCGGCGGGTGTGACCTGTCGACAGGGGATGCTTACTCCTCTTAAGCACCTGATCCCACCTCTGGTGTGTCCAGGGGTCCGTGTTTGCCCAACTATCTACTTTGTATTGCTTGTAGGAGTTATGAGATTGATCACTGTTCGTTACCTTCACCTTTATAGGAGTTATGAGATTGGTCAATGTTCGTTATCTTCACCTTTATAGGAGTTATGAGATTGATCACTGTTCGTTACCTTCACCTTGTAGGAGTTATGAGATTGATCACTGTTCGTTATCTTCGCCTTTCATTTCTTAACTAACACACTCCGCAATTTCGCTCCTGTGGATTATGTGTGACCGGTGAACATGGGATGTTTACCACTCTAGACACCTACTCCCATCTCTGATATATCCAGGGGTCCGTGTTTGTCTGATCTCATCTCTGATATATCCAGGGGTCCGTGTTTGTCTGATCCCACCTCTGATATATCCAGGGGTCCGTGTTTGTCTGATCCCACCTCTGATATATCCAGGGGTCCGTGTTTGACCTATTCTTCATTTTGTATTAGATTATCAATGTTCGTTATCTTTACTTTTTAGCTCACTTGAATCTTCGGTTCAGGTGAGCTATTCTGATCACATTTTGTCCGGCGTCCGTCTGTCTGTCTGTCTGTAAACTTTTCACATTTTCGACTTCTTCTCCAGAACCACTGGGCCAATTTCAACCAAACTTGGCCAAAAGCATCCTTGGGTGAAGGGCTTTCAAGTTTGTTGAAATGAAGGGCCATGTCCCTTTCACAGGGGAGATAATCACAAAAATGCAAAAATAGGGTGGGGTCATTTAAAAATTTTCTTCTCAATAACCACTGGGCCAGAAGAGCTGAACTTTACCTGAAAGCTTCCTGACATATTGCAGATTCACGTTTGTTCAAATCATGGCCTCTGGTGGTAGGATGGGACCACAAGGGGGGATCAAAGTTTTACATACAAATATATAGGGAAAAACTTTAAAAATCTTCTTCTCAAGAACCACTAAACCAGAAAAGCTGAGATTTACATGAAAGCTTCCTGACATAATGCAGATTCAAGTTTGTTCAAATCACGGGCCCCTGGGGTTGGATGGGGCCACAAGGGGGGATCAAAGTTTTACATACAAATATATATGAAAAATCTTTAAAAATCTTCTTCTCAAGAACCACTGAGCCAGAAAAGCTGATTTTTACATGAAAACTTTCTGACATAGTGCAGATTCAAGTTTGTTCAAATCATGACCCCCAGGGGTAGGATAGGGCCACAAGGGGGGATCAAAGTTTCACATACAAATATATTGGAAAAATCTTTAAAAACCTTTTTCTCAAGAACCACTGAGCCAGAAAAGCTGATTTTTACATGAAAACTTTCTGACATAGTGCAGATTCAAGTTTGTTCAAATCATGACCCCCGGGGTTAGGATGGGGCCACAAGGGGGGATCAAAGTTTTACATACAAATATATAGGGAAAAACTTTAAAAATCTTCTTCTCAAGAACCACTGAGCCAGAAAAGCTGAGATTTACATGAAAGCATCCTGACATAATGCAGATTCAAGTTTGTTCAAATCATGGGCTCCGGGGGTTGGATGGAGCCACAATAGGGGATCAAAGTTTTACATACAAATATATAGGAAAAATCTTCTTCTCAAGAACCACTGAGCCAGAAAAGCTAATTTTTACATGAAAACTTTCTGACATAATGCAGATTCAAGTTTGTTCAAATCATGGGCCCTGGGGGTTGGATAGGGCCACAATAGGGGATCAAAGTTTTACATACAAATATATATGAAAAATCTTTAAAAATCTTCTTCTCAAGAACCACTGAGCCAGAAAAGCTGATTTTTACATGAAAACTTTCTGACATAGTGCAGATTCAAGTTTGTTCAAATCATGACCCCCAGGGGTAGGATAGGGCCACAAGGGGGGGATCAAAGTTTCACATACAAATATATAGGAAAAATCTTTAAAAACCTTTTTCTCAAGAACCACTGAGCCAGAAAAGCTGATTTTTACATGAAAACTTTCTGACATAGTGCAGATTCAAGTTTGTTCAAATCATGACCCCCGGGGTTAGGATGGGGCCACAAGGGGGGATCAAAGTTTTACATACAAATATATAGGGAAAAACTTTAAAAATCTTCTTCTCAAGAACCACTGAGCCAGAAAAGCTGAGATTTACATGAAAGCATCCTGACATAATGCAGATTCAAGTTTGTTCAAATCATGGGCTCCGGGGGTTGGATGGAGCCACAATAGGGGATCAAAGTTTTACATACAAATATATAGGAAAAATCTTCTCAAGAACCACTGAGCCAGAAAAGCTAATTTTTACATGAAAACTTTCTGACATAATGCAGATTCAAGTTTGTTCAAATCATGGGCCCTGGGGGTTGGATAGGGCCACAATAGGGGATCAAAGTTTTACATACAAATATATATGAAAAATCTTTAAAAATCTTCTTCTCAAGAACCACTAAGCCAGAAAAGCTGAGATTTACATGAAAGCTTCCTGACATAATGCAGATTCAAGTTTGTTCAAATCATGGGCTCCGGGGGTTGGATGGGGCCACAATAGGGGGTCAAAGTTTTACATACAAATATATAGGGAAAAACTTTAAAAATCTTCTTCTCAAGAACCACTAAGCCAGAAAAGCTGAGATTTACATGAAAGCTTCCTGACATAATGCAGATTCAAGTTTGTTCAAATCATGGGCTCCGGGGGTTGGATGGGGCCACAATAGGGGGTCAAAGTTTTACATACAAATATATAGGAAAAATCTTCTCAAGAACCACTGAGCCAGAAAAGCTGATTTTTACATGAAAACTTTCTGACATAATGCAGATTCAAGTTTGTTCAAATCATGGGCCCCGGGGGTAGGATGGGGCCACAAGGGGGATCAAAGTTTTACATACAAATATATAGTTAAAATCTTTTTCTTAATTACCACTGAGTCAGAAAAGCTGATATTTACAAGAAAACTTTCTGACATAGTGCAGATTCAAGTTTGTTCAAATCATAGCCCCCGGGGGGTAGGATGGGGCCACAAGTGGGGGGGGGTTCAAAGTTTTACATACAAATATAGGAAAAAGCTTTAAAAATCTTCTTCTCAAGAACCATTGGGCCAAAGAAGTTGACATTTACATGAAAGCTTTCTGACATAGTGTAGATTCAAGTTTGCAAAGGGTAGTTTGGGCCATAATAGGGACTAAGGTTTTACATGCAAATATATATGGAAAGTCTTCAGATATGGGCCCAGGTGAGCGATGTGGCCCATGGGCCTGTTGTTTTATTTACAGCTGTTGAATATAAGTTGATCGTTACATACATTGTGTACGAGTCTCATAGTGTCGGTTCTCAAATAGTAAGACTAGTCGGTCACCTAAATTTTGATTTAATTTTCAGGGTTTCTTCGTTGCGATGGTGTTTTGCTTCCTAAATGGAGAGGTAGGTACTAGGTCAATGATCCGGTGTAAATACAGGTAGTCCATGATAAAAGAGAGTGAAATTCTATTAAAATTGTAAAATTCAGGATCAAACTTGGTATATAGTGTTTTTGACTGTGTAAACCACTTCAATTGTATCTTCTTTAATACTAGTGATATTAAATTGAAACTAAATGGATAGGGAGAAGGAACAGGTAGTCTTTTACCAAATTAGTAGATTTCGTGATCCAATTAGGGGTCCGGTGTAGCCAAACTTGTCAGTGTTAACAATTGAATATTTACAACTTCTTGATAACTACCCTTCCAAATAATTTCAAATTCAGATAGTCCTTTACCAGAATTGTCATGATTCCAAGGGTAGGGGTTTTGGTTCCAGGGTGGGGCGAAAATCATCGTAGTGATTTAAAAGACTAAAATTGTATGAAACTAAAATTTAATGCATATTTCCTTGTATACCAATAATATATCTTTGGCTGCCCTTACCGAATACATATTAGTACTTATATGTAATAAGAGTAACCAAATATTTTACTGAAGGTCCCAAAAGAAGAGTGACTTTTTTCGTTACTTTTTTCGAAACTTCAACATTGTAGTTTTGGTCATCCGATTTGTTGGTAAGCAAATTGCTTTCGGGGGGGGGGGGGGGGTATTCTAGGTCCCTAATTACTATTTCATCTCATGACGTTGACGAAGAGTTATTACCTACACGTGATAATGTTCCAGAATGATTGGACTTTCTTTACTGTAGTTGCATGCATACTTTAGCTTTTAAACCACCCCTCTAAATGTGATTTAGGTGAATGACGTGGTCCACTTGACTCGTTCAAGAATTTAAAATTTGATTTGCAGGTTATTTCTAACATAAGGAGAAGCATAAGACATAGTCAAAACAGGTTTTCAACCTCTAAACGACTCAACCAGACCACAAACCAAACTCTCTCTATAAGGTCCGAGTATGACGGTACCAAAAATGGAGACCAGTGTTACAAGTCGTTGATTGTGCCTACAGATGGAACGGAGGAAATGGAACTAAAAGAAACCTCAACAAATGGCAATATTCATCACCATACTTTGCAGGACAATACATGAAGCAATGGAAATTTTAATTTATAGAAACCGTTTTTGAAATGTCTCAGTCCGCCCGTATCGAGATGACTTTAGGACGACGAATGGATACTTTCCATCACAAAGTGCTTGTATTCTTACTAAATCTACAGTACAGCGTGTGAAAGAGTGAAACAACCCGGTGATATTATATGACATGTTTTACAACAGTCATTGGAGAAGTTATTCTCTAATCAGTGAACACATATTGTAAAGGTTTTTAAGTGCCAGATGATGGATGTCTAAATGTGAAACAATGGATATTTAATGTATACGTTTCTCTGCAATGTTAAAGACTCTTAAATCGATTTCAAACTTTCCCACTAGATTTTAGACCCTGTCACTGCTCTTTTCAACGTGTTCATCATTGTCTCATGGATAAATCGAACCAATGTCATCATTGTATCATGGATAAATCGAACCAATGTAATCATTGTATCATGGATAAATTGAACCAATGTAATCATTGTATCATGGATAAATCGAACCAACGCTGTTCAAATCAGTACTGTCACCTATCAAAATCGATTGTGAAATTTGTCTTGTGAGTTTTCATCATCCGTTGGATTAATCTTATTGTAATGACTTTATTTGAATTTAATTTAACATATTATATATATATTATTAAATGCCAGAAATCTAATCCAGAGTTATTTATAAATCCAAAATTAAAGACATTACACAATATTTACATTCACTTCGATTCTCCATTAAGGAGAAATGTTACACCAGAAAAATATGATTTAGTCAAAATGAATCTGAAAATACTTAGAAACCCCTGCTGGACTCGAACCCACGATCTACAGTTCAGGAGTTGACGTGCTAACCTACTGAGCTACTGATATCAATATTTTCATCCACGTTTTAAAAGGAAGTCTGCCATTATGATGATGTAGTGTACCTCCTTAACATTCTTACTAACTGAAGCTGAAGGTTTATGGTGCACCTCCTTAACATTCTTACTAACTGAAACTGAAGGTATGTACCTCCTTAACATTCTTACTAACTGAAGCTGAAGGTTTATGGTGCACCTCCTTAACATTCTTACTAACTGAAGGTTTATGGTGCACCTTAACATTCTTACTAACTGAAGGTTTATGGTGCACCTCCTTAACATTCTTACTAACTGAAACTGAAGGTTTATGGTTAATATATCAAACATGTAAACTTTCAAATAGGCTAATCATTGCGTATGGATGCACTTCATTTACATATAAGCTACCCCACTTGTGAAATACTAGTATATAAGAACTAACTTTAATTTTCATTCAATATGTCAATGCAATATGGTTGAGAATTTTTCACTCATATAGAGACGTCCCTAAGACCATTAAAGGGCGTCAAATTTAGGCCTATGCTAGGCGCTTATGGCCATTTAGTAATGAGGGTTCTTTAACGTGCCACGCCTACTGTGATACGGGGCATCCGTTTTTAAGATCATCTCCGAGAACCTGTGACATTCACACATGATGCCGAGGGTTTGGCGATGAAACTGTCACTACTTGTTTTAAAAGATTCTGTCGCGGCCGGGATTCGAACCCAGATCTTCCGCATTCGGGGCGAACGCTCTACATTTAGACCACCGCGGCTGTCAATGCAATGAGAAGAGGCTTAAGGTATTTATATCATCTCATAATCTCATATACTTTCAAAACTGCAACACATTTATTTTTGCTCCTCACGAAAATATAAACAGATGTGAAGGAGAAACTTCAAACGTACTGTGAGACTACATATGCCAGAAGTGGTGTAAATCAAATATGGATTCTAAATCAAATATGGATTCTAAGAAAATTCGAACGAACTTTTAGTAAACTTGAAATCGCAAACCTTTTCTCAAATCAACATCAAAACGTATGACTTCAACACTACACGACCATTCCTCGTGATAAATTAAAGACGATTTTTTTTTTACATCATAGACAGTTACTTCTTTAACAAAATTGGAAAACGCAAATATTCATACGAAATAAAAGACACCACAGAGTCGTCCACTTCTGCTTCATACTTAGGTATTTTATTGAAAATAGATATTAACGGCAAACTAAATACTCAATTTTATGATAAACGGGATAATTTCAGCTTCTCCATTATCAACTTCCCATGTTTATGTAGCAATATTCCATTATCACTTGCATATGGTGTTTATATATCTCAACTGATTCGATACGCAAGATCTTGTTCTGCGTATGATCAGTTTTCAAATCAAGCCAGGCTACTGACAAACAAGTTGATGATGTAGGGGTTTCGTTTAAACATCGTTTAAAGTCAGCATTTCGCAAATTATATGGTCGTTATAAGAATCTAGTTTGCCAATACATCCTATCATTGAGTCAAATGCTGTCCGACTTATTTCATACAGATTGTTAGACCGTTCTTGGCACACTGATTTCGACTACGGATAACTCCGTTTACCTGATCAAGATACAGGGATCACGGCGGGTGGGACCGGTCGACAGGGGATGCTTACTACTCCTAGGCACCTGATCCCACTTCTGGTATATTCAGGAGTCCGTGATTGCCCAACTCTCTATTTTGTATTGCTTATGGGAGTTATGAGATTGATCACTGTTCGTTATCTTCACCTTTCATAAATAAAATGAATTCACAATTCCCATAGCGTTGAGTAAATCACGTGTTGCAAATTGAATTTTTTTAATTAGTGGATGACCCCCCCCCCATCCATATGGGGAGGGGTCAGTGACAAGGTCAAGGGATACATTAACTACATGATTGACATCTCGTTGATGTATACAGAATATCGTTTTGTGCAATAACTCTACGAAATTTTGTATACATCATCTTTTGTCATCATGTAATTATTACTTATTTTAAAATTTCCAAAGCCCACGCCCTCTCTTACGGGATTAAATTTTAATTAACGTACAAAACTATAATGGTCAGATCTACATCCTGGCTTTATGCCAAACTGTCATAAATAAGAAATATAATCAAAGAGACTTTGTTTCAGAGGATTTTAAGCCATGTTTAGATTCTTTATATGGATTTAAATCTATAAAATAATCCAGGATTTGTTGGTCCTTCATTACCACTATAACTACCACAGTATGTTTTATAAGTATCCTGTGAGGGTTTAATGTAAGACTGAAATCGCCATGTTAAATAATTGTCAAATTCTTAAAAAAGAAGCATTTCTTACATTTTCATGAAATTGAGGGTTATCAGTATTCGGACAATAAATGTTATCTACTTCTATTCAACTGTCATATCTAGTGCAAGTACAATTTAAATTACAGCACCACCATGAATTTCAAACTCGAAGTTGTTATTGAACGAAATACACACACCCCATTTAATTCGACATATATAAATGTGAATTAAAGACGCCCTTGTAACCCCACTGAGATTCAAAATATAGAATATATAGCGTGGAGAGATATGACAGAATAGCGTTTCTGTTGTGATAACATCCTTACATTGTTGCCAGCCCCTGATAGTTCACTGTAACTATTGATATATTTTCAAACGACGGCATCTTTGAAAACTTTGTAATTTTATTTTAAAAGTTAAAAAAAGAAATAAAGAAAAACAACCAACCACATGTACACAATTTTAGTAAGTAACCACTTCCCAGCCCATCATTTAAACACATATACACAATAACAGAACAAATACGTGGAAATGTTCATTTTATTTAGTATAACGACCCCGATCCAATAGATGTCATAACAATTTGTTGTAATTTGCTACCGCTATCAAGAGTTGCTCTGAAAATGTTTCATTGTTATGATGTTTACAAGAAAAGAATTGGGCACAAGTTCTTAAAACTTAGAACGCCTTCTCCTCTGTAACAAACAATGACGCAAAGTAATGTTGGATAGGATCAAAGGTCATTTTAATAAAATATCATTCATATATATATATATATATATATATATATATATATATATATACGTGTATTAGGTACATGTAAGTGTAATACCAACATGTTTAGTTTGTAAGCGGTGAAGGGATGGTGAAGCTTGAAAAGCGTACCTAAGTCAAGACTTTTGTGTTGAAAATAGAAAAACACGGAAACTAGCACTTAAACCTTTGTGAATCGGAAGTACTGTGTTACTCAGCCCATCACATGATTCATAACACGTCTGTTTCATACTATATGGAGTTTTAAGGCTCAACAGGTTGAAGAGGCATGTCCAAACGAAGCCTATCTTATGGACAATAATGGTAGGTAGATTAGATTTTCTATAATTTAAGTTTAAAAAACATGAAATGAAATTCGGCCGCTGTTACAAACTATTACAAGCAACAGTGTGTCATTGTTTTGATAAATTGGTGTTTCTTTTCACCTGTATAATCTGTACTGTTTTGTAGGAGTACGGACATTTTCGAATAATATTGTTATCCGGATTGATTTATTTCATCCAAAGTACTAATGGGTTTCTTCCGACAAAATGCACCGGAAGTGATGTAATCATCTGCTACAATCAAACCTATATAGACCCCAAGAGTTTTCCTTCCTCCATGGTAGAACTTCAAGTTTCATCATCGGATATTGGGAATTTGCGGAAAAGACTACTACAAGACCTTGTCAAAAATTCTCCTGACTTGAAAACCTTTAAAATTACAACGTCATCTATTAGATATATTCACACCTGTTCATTGTCGTCTGTTTCTAACATGAGTCAAATATTGATACAGGATTCCCGCGTTGACACAATTGTTCACAATGCGTTTTCTGACTTGAAATATATTCAGAATATTGAATTCATCAATGTTGATATCAAAGAAATTTCAAAGTTAGCTTTTCATGGAGTCCAGGGAGTCGGACGGTTTATAATGGATGGAATGAGGGTGGGGACTATGAGGTATGCTTCCTTTGCTGAGCTTAAAGATGTTAAAGAACTACTATTGACAAACTCTTACATTCAGTTGATGGAACAACAGCCCATTGTGAATCAGAAGTCGATTTCATCCCTCGTGATCCGTGGGAATACAATAAATTCAACACTCTGTGGTTTTGATTCACTTCTTCAGACATTCACTAATAATAATATTACGTGCAATACTGACACAGATATTAGACTGATGTCTGCAGGAAACAACAAGTGCTTTCGGAACTTAAAGAACAGTTGCCCGCCAGTGAAAGATCCCAATGTCGTGAAACACAGCTACGGCTGCCGAGGCAATACACTAGATGAAGGTATCCCACCTGTGTCAGAAGATGAAATCTTTGACAGAAAAAAAACGACAACCCCTAGCAATTCCGGATCTAGTACTTTCAGAGTATCTATGGTTGGATTTTATATCTTCTGGTCATATCTTACCTGAATAGACTTCAACCTTTGTTCAAAATCCAGAAATGGAAGAATCCATCAAATGCCGCTGATTTTTTTTCCATCAGAAGAAACTATCATTGGAGATAAAGCTACAGCTTTTCATATCAGAGACACGTATTATTACGTCATCGCTAGCTTAATACATTGATAAAGTGTACGAATAAAAGTTCCCAGATTAGTCAATCAAAGTATATGTATATTTCCGACTAATTCAGAACACGATAGAAAGGATATTTCGTCAGACGATTAAGGAGGAATGCTACACCAGGAGACATTTGATATAAATGAAAAGTGGCAGATATGTACAACGATATCTTGAAATAAAAAACTTTTAAAACTTTATTTAGTCAGCAAATGGATATTTAGTACAAAGCAATCTGAATTTAAAAAAAACCAAAACTACTGGACTTGAACCAGTGATCTGCAGTTCTGCAGTCGGCGTGCTGAACTAACTGAGCTACTCACCTAAGCAATGATATTTGAAATAAATAGACAAATATTGCTGACATTTATATTTTCATCCATGTTTTAAAAGGAAATCAGCCATTATGACAATGTTGAGTACCTTCTTAAGGTGTTACTGACAGACAGATGGAGACACAATAGTTTACCTGTTAGTGTCATAGGTGTGAAGTAAACCTCGGGATACCTATACAGCTGTTTTACAGGTTACGAATCGGTCGTGCACACGAACTAAATTGTGAGAATATTTTTGGTTGTTGTTCAAAAAGTATATTATGCTCTTCTGAAAATATTAAAGTTAAACACGAGAAAATGTTCAACGGATCGTTTTCTCGATATAGATCTAATACCAGCCAATGAACGAGGAAGATGGGATATAACATGAGCACATCTTGTTTACACATTGCAAAATGATTATTTATTCCTTGTATTGAAACACAAATATTTCAACAGAAAGTGCAAGAAAATAAACTCATCTATTGTGTAACCTTGACAATTGACTGTTGTCCCGGTCGTACGATCGTGAGCTTTCCGACACAGTAAAGTCAGCCAAGCTCGCCTACTTTTTGGACCCCTTTTCTGTATTGGGAAAAGGAAAACCCCAGTGTCTGTCATAACTCCATGGGGCTTCGAATGTACAGTTTTAGGTCAAAAATATTCTTTAAATGGCGGCTTTGTTCGCGTCGATATACGAACTAGCGTCGTCAGTTGCACACACATTAGAGTTGTCCCTCTTACTTCGGACCCAGTGTACACAAGCACATGACAAAGTCACTAAGTTTTAATCGCTTGGGGCGCGCATGCGCCAGCGATTATTAGGCGGGTACTCAAAAGTCTTCCAATCAACGTCCCCTATCGGCAAATTTATAAAGTATTCAGAACAAATAGTGTAAAGAACATTAACTCTGGATTGAAAATGTCCTTCACATGCAATTGCGCTTCTGTCAAATTACCGACGCAGTATCATATATATTTTTAAAGTACTTAGAATATTATTGTGCTGCAATAGCAAGCAAATGTTTTGTGACACGTTTTGAAACGCGTAGTGTAGTATATAAAATCCGCGTGGGTTGGAAGAGATCGCGTGGTTTGGAAGTTGTAATCAATCATCGGGTGTTGCTTAAATGTGGAATGGAAAATGAAACGGAACGTAAAATGCTGTATGCATAGTTGATATTACGAGGGTGATTGGCATTTTGTAAAATCAAAAAGCTTATTGTATTATGAACAAGGGCAAACGAAATTTCATTGAAAACGGGAAGTCATCCTTATGTTCCACAGTTTCATATACTTCATACTTGTAAGTTATACATATATACTTACATGGTGTGTGCATGTACGTATTTTAAAATCGTAATAACTTGCAAGTGCTTGTATATACTACCCCTTTTCCCGGAGTTGCCATTTTCTGACACATTCTCTCCCATCGATTGTGAAAGTATGTTGTTTCACAAATATAAATAAAATTGAAAATAAAAAAATAAAATACCGAAAAAGAAATAACTTTTCAAATCTTATTGTTTCTTCTCTGGTATTCACCTTTAGAAATAATCTTACAAGCCTATCCAATTAATAAGAGGTTTTCATCCCCCTGAAAACAACATTGAAAAGATAAAGTTACAATTGTAACCTCTTTTTCTGTTCTTCAGCTGTTGTTTTTGCTCTCTCTCTCTCTCTCTCTCTCTCTCTCTCTCTCTCTCTCTCTCTCTCTCTCTCTCGCCCTCTCTCTCTCTCTCGCTCTCTCTCTCTCTCGTGAAAATGTGATCGTTATTTGATAACTTATTTTTTCCATTCTCTGCCCATATGTATTTGTTTGAAAAGTTTAGAATTATATAGAATGCACTGAATATATTCACTATGCATGTATATCATTAGTGTTGTGGCACAGGAAAGTTTTTTACATTGTGTAAAATAATTGAATAACATCATATTTCCATTGATATAAATTAATGTGTATTGATATTCATTAATGCATGTATAAAGACAAAATCTACCTGCTATGTTATATTTCGTTAAGAAAACTATATGATTTATATATTTTGAATTTCCCGATCCGTTTTTTTTTGGTTCTGTTTCGTTCCGCGTTTTGATTTTGCTTTTTATTTTTTTCATTTCTGTTCCGTTTTCCGAGTATCCTGTGATTTCTATAAAATAGACTACTGAAAAGAGATTAACAATATCAACTGTTGACTGTGCATGAAATGAATCTACCTCTGTTGATATGTCACATTATCATACATCATACATGTATTCATTGTATTAATAAGAAAATGAAAACAGTGATGAGGCCTGTGGACGTTGTGGAGTATTACACTTTCGTTAAAAGTGTGTTCTGCAGCTATAGCAATTTTACCGGTATTAAACTATAATACTAAGCAACGATATTTAGTATGGAGAACTAAAGAGTTCAATATTCTATCTTTGTAATTATGTATTTGTTGTTCCTAAATGCGCCATTGGTTCAATGTAAAATAGAAAAATGTTAATCGTTATCTTGACATTTGTAGTACATAACGGTATATCCGTTATTTGAATGGCGTAAGATGTAAAGGAATGTAATGTCTGTGTAGATGCGTAACAAGTGAATGCATTATTTATTCAATGTAAATTTGAAATTAGATCTTCGTCATCCGTATTTGAGCATTTGCACATTGCAGTTGCGAGTTACAGTAAATTATTTTGGTAATCCGTCCGATGATAGTTCGACATTCGAATTTGTTCATTCGTTTACTGCATTTCAACATTTGTTCGTTGTTTTACCATTGTAACGGGAATGGATGTACATGTAGCACGAGGATTTCAAATCCTTCTCATGAGAACATCAGTCCCTGTAAATTAGGAAAATATATTTCCTTTTGTCCCGAATGTCAATTTAGGATAATAAAAGATAAACCAAGCAGTCTCCGTGATTTGGGTATAAATATAAACGATTTATTCTCTAAGTTAACATTAAAATATACAGTTATCAATAACACGTCCTACCCCTAGCTCTACGATGTAACAACTCACTTTAAAATTAAACCTACCTACAAAGTTGCTGTTGTTTACTTAGCAACGTCACCGGTACCGCGCGTGACACAGAGATAGTGACACCGGTGACGGCAAAAAGCACGTTAATAAAATACACACCCATTACAACCATTATGACGACAGAGGGCGCGCGCTACATCGAATCTTTTGGGAAACAGACTATAGAATCATATTAGAGGACCAGTTTATGTGACATTCCCTCGGAGCTATTATTTTCCCGGCCTTTCGAAGTCCGAGGTAAATTATTTTATTTTGTGCAAGGAAGATATTTTGATATGCAAGTTCATACCATATTTTTACTATGAGTTTCATTCCTTCTGTTTATCATAAGTAGAGTTTCTTCCGACGATGTACCGATTAATAGAAAAATTCGATTATCTAATGGAAATGGCCCCCGATTACAATGTATAGATAATCTATTAAAATTTTTGATAATCGATTAATCAAAATATAACTTAAAGTAAATTATTTTCATGCTTTCTTGATTTATTTTCTGTGAATGTAACTAATTCATAAGTATTAATTTGATAAATGAATCCAATGATAAAAAATACATCAACAATGCATTTCAGAAATCACCCCAAATTTTTTACCAATTCATTCTTCATTCAATAATAAACAAATTTAATACTTGAAATTAATCGATTATTAATCAATTATAGTGTGTCCGATTATACTGATAATCAATCATGAAAAAATATCCCGATGGTTCATCAATACGACTGTTTAAAAGGTTGGACACAATTCCCTAACAGGGCAATTGTTGCACTAAAAATGGAATTGTTACTCTTTTTTAGTGTAATTAACTGTATCATGGGATTTTCAGTTGTTTCCTCTCTATTCTCGTGTTTGCTTTGAGTAAAAAATTAAGTACAAGAATTCTTCTACATCCTCTAAATATTTAGAGTCTAGGAAGCGTATATTAACATATATGTACAAGGACTCTATATGTGGCCAACAAGGTTTATAAATAACCTCTAACAGCTAGACTATCAAATAAAAAGATAATGTTTCTTTCTCTGCTTTAAACAGATAAAATGAGTGGTTTACAATAAAGAGGCTTGACAGAGGACAACTGGAACAGTTATTTTTGACAAGAGAAAAGTATCTCAAATTAAACTATACCAAAATACAGATAAAATGAGTGGTTTACAATAAAGAGGCTTGACAGAGGACAACTGGAACAATTTTTTTGACAAGAGAAAAGTATCTCAAATTAAACTATATCAAAATACCCCCGGTAATGTTGATTAATGATACATTTTTAACAAAATTAGGAGTTTTGAAATTGGAGTGTCTGAAATTGAGTTAGCTATCTTGTGGAGAGAAAAAGAAGGGGGTGATCAGATACGAAACAAGTGCTTGTGGAAATAATGTAAAATTCAAATCTAGGCCATGGCTCAGGCTACTGGTTTTATGGCCTGGCCTAGTAAAAATTATGGAAAAATAGCCCGACTGGTCTATTATATAAAAACTTTAAATATGTTACATTCAAGGTTGGCTGTCATTTAATGAAAACAATTGGTAAATGATAACTGATTCACTTTGTTTACAAATATAAAACCCATAGGCGTCGGAACCGGGGGGGGGGGGGACTAGGGAGGGACTTAGCCCCCCCCTCCACTTTTTTTTGCAAAGATAGACATAATACCCCCCAAACGACGTAGAAAATTTTTTGTTGGTTTAGCCCCCCCCCCCTTTCCGACGCCTATAAAACCAGAATAGTTTTTGCGTGTTTTAGAATTTGTACCCAATGTACATATTAACTATTTAATATTGTGAATTACGAATTTCAGTGATAACAATGCAAAAATGATGGGGAGGGGGCGCAAAAACAAAAATCAATCCCAATCAAAGCAAATATGTACAAGAGTTTTTGGTCTCGCACAAATAAATGTAACGTCCCTGGTGGTATATGGTTACTAAATGGCATACACTGTTTGTTTAAAGTAAACTCATGGAAAAAATCAGTCCAGTCATCTATATTGATACTTACAACAATGTTCTACATCAAGTCTCTGATCAAACTACTTCAGCAGCACATTTTCAACGACTTTTAGCGCCAACCGGTTAATGTTGAGTGTGCTAGACACCCGAGTGTTAACTAGTCCTCCTATATGATTCTATAGACATTATAGTGTGTTTCCCAAAAGATACTATGTAGCGCGCGCCCTCTGTCGTCATAATGGTATAACAATTTACAAATGTTGAATTGAGCAAATGCGAATGTCGAACTAACATCGGACGGATTACCAAAACACATTTACCACAACTCGCATAGGCTTAACAAACTACAATGTGCAAATGCTCAACTACGGATGACGAAGATTCAATTTCAAATTTACATTAAATAAATAATGCATTCACTTGTTACGCATCTACACAAACATATATTCCATTTACATCTTACGCAATTCAAATGACGAATATACCGTTATGCACTACAAATGTCAAGATAACAATTAACATTTTTTTTATTTACATTGAACCGATGGCGCATTTAGGAACAACAAATACATAATTACAAAGATAGAATATTGAACCCTTTGGCTTTCCATAATTTAGACCCTAAATTTTCATTTAGAGATAACGTTATGTGATATTTAAATTTGATACAATCATCCTACAAAACCAATATAAAAGTTTAAATAATTTAGATATTTTTTCTTTGTTCTAGAAAACTGAGAAGAATGAAGTTTTACATGAAAATTAAAGAAAATCACAATATTGTTTTGGAATAATTTGAAAAGCATTCAAAATTATATAGATCTAAGCCTGATTTTCTTTCTTTTATTATCAAGTACCCCATTTTAATCATCGTCTAGAGTGCCAGGGGCCCCTTGATAGGACACTTCTATAGCACAGTAATTACAAAATCATATTCATATGTCAATTATTATTAAAGAAAATAATGTTATATAGTACATTAGTACATTACCAGTTTAAAAGAGTCAGTGTTGGATTTAAAATGCAGATCTATAAAAAAAATAATAACTTGGTATTGACTGGACTAGGTGGGGAGTCAAATAATGAGAACACAGAGAGAAAATTGCGGGACTTTATTTATTACGAATTAGGAATAGAGAATGATATAGAGTTTTGGGAATGTTCACCGTTTTGGACGATTTACAAGTGGGAAAGACCGTCCGATAGTGACACGGTTCCTATATCATGGAGATTTGGTAAACGTAAAGAAAAGTGCTTACAAACTGAAAGGAAAACTGTATGGAGTGCATGAACAATATCCTTCTGAGATAAAAGAAAGACGACGCGATTTGTACCCCATTCAGAAGCAATTTAAACAATCAGGACGCAGGACTAAGATGGTTAGGGATCGGCTATATGTTGATGGGCAGCTCTACAGGGGGAGGAGCAATGTCGCAATGGACGACGCACCCAGTGTACAGACAGGTAGAACTATGCTTATGTGAACTACAGATACGCAACCGGCCATTAGTGATACAAGTTCCACGCCACATAGTGGCAATACGCGCACCAGTGAACTCGTTATTTTTCACATTTTTGTAAGTTTACTTTGACCGTTTACGTAATTTGCTCAGTATGTTATTGATAAAGCCATAATGGGTTATTGTCCGGAAGTGAATTTTATCGCGCTTTCTCGCAGGTCACGTGCCGAGACTTTCCGACCCTATTAAATATACATCCGTATTTTCAAGCTAGTAACGAAGTACTTAGCTACTGGGCTGTAGAGACCCTCGGGGACTAACAGTTCACCAGCAGAGGCCTCGACCCAGGGACCATAATGTAAAACTGATACGGTACCAATTTGAATGCACCAGATGCGCATTTCGACAAATAATGTCTCTTCAGTGATGCTCAACCGACATGTTTGAAATCCGAAATAAATATAGAGGTATCATAAATTGATGACATAAATTATTTCAATAGGTTACAAGTTTTATAAATTATTGTGCAAATTATTGTTTGATTTCGTACAGGTATATAGATGGGAAAAATTAAACTTATATTGAAATTGCATTGTTCAGGGACCTTTTTAAAAACAATTGAATTACAAGAAAATAGCAGTTGTGGACAGATCATTGCTATCAAAACTCAGGTATACTTGGCTTCCTCAAGAGCTAAAGAATACCTGTAGATACTGGCTGTTACCTCTCTGGGGTAGCCCCAGACCACAGTGTCTGCATATGTCACTCCTCCTGAGATCTATTGTTAAATGTTTGATTGACAGACAGCTTACAATTTGGGGGTGTCAACTTAAAATTGGCTCTTTAACGGATTTACAATGTGTTCTACCTGTAGGGTTTCCATCTTCATGCACGGGCGACTCCCAGTACACCTTTATTTTAAACGATACAGGTGAATGGTCAGAGAAAATAGAAAAGTTACCTGAAGAAAAATCACTTATAGTATGAAAACTCTTACATTCATTTAGAACATAATTTATCAAACTACATCCTTTTGAATTATAAAAAGTAACATTTCCCAAAGTATCGTCATTAATTCTACCATTTAATATCCTTAATCCAGTTGTTTTACAAAGTTCTAAGAGTTTTCTACCAAAGGTATTTACTACTTTATCCATATTCTTTCTAACACATAATTCTGGTTCACTGTCATAATTCAATAAAGTGGCATTTCTAGAAATAACATGATTTACTTTACCACCCTGAATAAAGTCATCCTTTTCTCCAGTTCTAGCATTGAAATCCCCAGTTATATATACAGTGCCATCATTTTTGTACTTGCAAATAGTCTTCTAGTAGCTGAAAAATATCAACATCAGTCTTATCATAAAATACGCTATTTTCTGGGGGCAAGTAACAGATTGCTAGATACATGTATAACTCATTATCCGGATTACCCGTGACTATTTTCATCCAAATAATACTTTCTAAAATATTTTCGACAATACTAATCTTGTTAATTAAAAAGTTCCTGTGAAAAATAATATATATATATATATATATATATATATATATATATATCCTATTACAGTCTACGAAATTAGCCACTAGTCCGAAATCAAAGTCAAGTGAAATTGAGGTTGGTCTTGTAAAATTATTACTCATGCAAAGACTGTCAGACCTGTGCTTTTCATCAAATTATAATTCACATATATATTGATTTGGAGTAATGATTGTAATCAGAATTAATAAGATAGTGTTTTTATCACATTTGAACTAATATTGACTAAAGCTACAAGTGTATTAATGTACACTTGAACTCTTCTCTTTAAAGCTCTTTTCAAAACTGTGTGTCTGAATTTCTCTTTTGTCTAGTCCAGATACAGAGGCCCAAATGGCCAGTGCTCAAAAATGATTTTTGTGAAGATTGTACTAATGAAACTTATTAAGTTATAGGTCTAAATATTCATCTTTGTTTCATTTGAAACTAATGGCATTGAATATTTTGATCTAATTTGAGAGCTCGGTCAATTTCCGAGTACAGGTACTTTTAGATGCAAGTTTATTGTTTCCACTTGTTTAATTGATTTACACCAAGAGAGTAAGATTAATGCATTTAGTATACTGGTACTAGGGTTAACAATATAATATGCACTGTGGAAGTAAAGTATGTTGCACAATATTGTGCTATTCAGTATTGCCCTGTCTTTAATAATATATCTCATGTATCTAAAGATGTATTTAATTTTAGGTGTTTTTTCTTTAAAGCTATGCACTGGATTCTCTCCAAGGAACCTGAGGTTGAAGCACAACCTGTGCCAACAGTTGAGGACCTTATCCGATGTCAGGAGTACCTCGAAGCAAAGGAGCCTCTTCCATGGCTGAGACAGCAGCTTGCGGTATCACCTGACAAGGTTATTCATACATTTCCGACCACTGGCCAAACAGAAAATGGGCGGCAGTACGGAAACTTAGATTTACTGCCTCTAATTTTCGTCAAATCGTAGCAGCTACAAAGCGCAACAGGTAAACTTTACATACAGAATTTACTTTGCTTAAGTACTTTGAAATTTCAAATTATTTTAGTAAAAAAACTATTAGTCTATATTGTCTTCCTGGAAATCCCTCAAATGTATTATCGTATTATCGTATATAAACATTGCATTAAATACACTTGGTGTTAGATATATATTTATTGTCCAATTGATAGTACAGTTAATAACCTCATCCCCTTTTTTTCCATCAGGTTGACTAATTCGCTGAAGAAAAGGCTTCTAAGTGCCTACAACTTGGAGAAGAGAGCCTCCATCCAGTGGAGTGTAAACCACGAGAGTGTTGCAATAGCAGAATATTACAAAGCAGGGAACGTCACAGTCGTGCAAACAGGTATCTTAATATATTTGTGCGAGTTATGATACCATTTACATGCAATTATAGATGTCGATTTTTAGAAGAAAAGAATACTCTTGCTTAAGTTTCATATTAAATTAATTAATTTAATTAACTTAAATTTTCTTATTTTGTAATGAAAGTCAATATCAATATGAAAGCTATTGTATACCAAGCTGAAACTCTGCTTTAGTACATGTATGTACAATTTGGTCAAATTTATTTAATGATCATTAATTGTATTTATAGGCATATGGCTTCATGAATCTGGAGTTCTTGGTGCCTCTCCCGATGGATTTGTCCAAGGATATCCTAAACTCCAGAAGGTCCATCTTCAAGGAAAAGTAGCTGGATGTATATCACCAGATATCATTGAAGTGAAATGCCCCTTTTCTGCTAAAGGGATGACCAATAAGGATGCCTGTGCCAACTTGAAAGCTTTTTATTTGGGTAAGTAATGGATTAGATTTGAATGGCAATGTTTCCTTAAAAGGAGGTACTACATTCTCAGGCAGATGTCTTTAAACATAAATATTAGTTCATTTTTTAAAGAATAAATTGCCAACCCGAGTAACAATTCAAGTTAGCATGTCGACTGTTGAACTGTAGGTCACAGGTTTTCGAGTCCACCAGGGGTTTTAAATTTTTCTCCATATTACTTTTTACTAAAACTGCGTTTTTGACCAAATGAAGTACATGTAAATTTAATAGTTTTCAATTTCAAAATATTGTTGTACATATCCACCACTTTTCATTGATTTCAAATTCCTTTGGTGTAGTAAGTTTCATCATGTGTAAGTTCTCATTTTGCTAGGATGTATAATGGTCTAAAATAATAATCATGAAGGAATGCTAGATGTCAGTTTTTCATTTTTTTCAGAGTGCAATTCTGAGGGAACCCTGAACCTGAAGGAGCGCCATGACTATTGGCATCAAGTTCAAGGTTAGCTTTACCTTACAGGCACTACTTGCTGCGATTTCGTGGTGTGGACACCAGTGGATATGGCAGTGATTCGAATTCTTCGAGATGAGTTGTGGCAGTCAAACTTGACAAATATGATCGAATTCTATTTCAATGATTTTTTACCATCTGTGCAATAACAAACTTGAAAGATATTTGTATTTTCTTACATTTCCCATCCACACACAGGTTTTTTTATGTCTTGATATCAAGGGCTTAGGCCTTTTCAATTGGGAAATGATAGTGACATTTTCTTGAAATAGGGGAAAACGTTTCATACAAACGAGGTAGAGAAAAAAACTTAAGTGCATAAGGTATGATTGGACTCTTTGTGACTTTCAATTTGGTCAAAGCTTACCTCATTTAAATAAGTAGATGCCAAAATATAAGGTTTACTTAACAATTCTAAAGCAAAAATTGTGAACAAAGCATACCTGCTTAGATCTGTTTTCATTCCATGGTAAATTTAAAGTAAAGATGAGGAAAAATACTTGCTTTTTAGCATTAAAAATGAGACCTTCATCAAGACATGAGATGAATATTGAAATTAATTTATGTGTGCAACAAAAAAATCCATGTATAATAAATAATTACATGTATCATATGTTGACAATTTTCTTTACACTAGTAATTATGTTACACATGAAGTTGTTCAAATTCACATGCAAGTTGACAGTTCACAACAAGATCTAGATTGGATGCATAGCATCAAATTAGCCAAGTCTTTAAAATTCCAAGTCTTGTAAACAATTTCCAAGGAATAATTGAAGAATTTAAAATATTAGAGTTCATAAATATCTTCAAAAATGGAAAAAGACAAGTGATGTATCAATACAAACCTAATCCCATACACATGTCACAAAATATATAAGCTGGGGTAAGAGTAAGAAGAATCTTAGATTATTTCAGCAGTAGAGTTCCAGGACACATTAAAGAGGTATACTACATCGTCATAATGGTTGACATCCTTTTAAATAAATATCAGCAATATTCGTCTCCGTGGGCGAGTGGTTAGAGCATCGCGCTCAAAATCACACGGCCTCTCACTTCTGTCGGCCCGGGTTCGAATCCAACTCGTGCCGGTAAGTGAGAAAGGTTCCCATTTTACTTTCGGAAGGTCGGTGGTCTCTTCCCAGGTACATTGTATCTGGGTTCTCTCTTCCACCAATAAAACTCGGCGCCACCATATAACTGAAAAATTCATTGTTATTTTGGATTTCAAACATATCGGTTGAGCATCACTGAAGAGACATTTGTCGAAATGCGCATCTGGTGCATCCAAATTGGTACCGTATCAGTTTTACATTATGACCCCTGGGTCGAGGCCTCTGCTAGTGGACTTTTAGTCCCCGAGGGTCTCTACAGCCCAGTAGCTAAGTACTTAATATAAGATTTTTTTCCATAAGCGCTGGTATTTTAATTATTCGTATTTGCTTTGAAAGTTCTGATTTAAGGTAATTAGTGGTATTTTCGGCATCAATTTAAAAGTTTATTTTTAAAAAAAATATTTTGAGTAAATATTGATAGTACAATTAGTATGGCGTCTACAAGCGGAAGATCATCAAACAAATGGATGAGGTATTGCATGGAGAATTCTGCGGAGGTAAGTGAATTCATAGACAATTATGCAGACAAAGCCAACGTTGCCAAGGGTTGGCGCCATTGTCAACCTTGACATTCCGAAAGAATTTCAAGGATTTAATATTCCGGATGAAGATAACGACGAACTGGCAGCTTACTTGGTAGGTAAGTACAAGATCCTTCAGAGGATAGATGATCTCAGCGCCGACAGGATAGGACATGTTACGAATTTCATTTCAGGTCGTGTTTCCGAGATGGAGAAGTCTACCACTGGGATGTCCAGAAGGGTTGCTGTGGAAGTTCATGCATCCTCACCACTCAAACGGAATCTTAGGACGGACAAGGAAACGAACAAACCGGCAGCCAAACCATCAAGAACGGCCCCCACTCCGAGGAAAATTAAGAAACCGGAACCAGTGTCCAGGACAAATGTGCAGACTTCTGGAAACCAAGGATAGGAGAGGAGGCATGTGGTTTACATGCACATGTTGTTTTAAGTAAGTATTGACGACGAGCTATTTGAAGTATAGATATTGTATTGTGCTTGTAATTGTAATTAAAAGATTTATTAATATATAGCGCCTAATGTAATGATATGATTATCCTAATAACATATGAAACAATTTAAAACAACTCTTAGGAATAATTAAATACATAAAAAGGACACATGTTTGTGTTAATGCATATAGCTCTATTAACGTTCGTCTCTTATTCCAGGTATGTTAACAGTAGAAAGGATGCGGTGAAAAGACACATGTTGAGTTGTATGGCTGGACCCCAGGATAGCACAGAAAGGAACAACTTCGTTAAAGATTCACTGGATAAAATTATTAAGGCGTATGAAGAGTTTGGAACCAGGCTCTTCTTTATCCCAAGGCACTTCGAGAATAGGATCTATAGCAAAGAAGAGGTTATGGGGATTCTCTCCTACTTCGGTCATTCTGCCGTACCAAGAGAAGCGTAAATGAGAGCTCCAGAAGTGAAGCCTTCCACAATGAATGTGACAGGGAGGTTAGTCAAGAAATTCTCATTTCAACCCACCGGGAATGTATGTCACCGCGACACGGAGGAGGAAATGGACACACAGGAAATTGAGACGACCGACATGGAGGGTATGTTTATTGTAGTATGTTACACGACAATTGATGTATGCCAACAAAGTATGTTTAGTTCTAGGACGTAATAAATGATAAAAAGGAAAACCCTTTCATAGGGTATCATTAGCTCTAAATCTGAAACAAATGTTGTAAGAATGTGCTAATATGATAATTTTGTATGTACATTGAAATTATAGCGAGAGCCAAATATAAGTAAGTTACATTCTACTTTCTTACAGCTGGTATAGACCTACTAAGACGAGTCAGTTTAGAGGACCAGCAGAAAACTGACATGGAGGAACAAGAGGACAACCAGACTAACCGCGGGACTGCAGAGAACACTGGCATGGAGGAAGAAGAGGACATCGAGACTAACAACAGGCCTGCAGCGAACACTGACACGGAGGAAAAAGAGGAGGAGGCTGTAGGAAATAGGCGTGATAATGAAATCGTTCCAGGTAACGAAAGAGAGGCTGCCAAGCCCAAAAGGCTATCCTCAGGCCTGCAGTCAGGCCCATTAGAGAGGCAACACAGCGTTGCCTATTTTCGTCAGATGAGGAGGATCACAACAATGAAGCGGAGCACTCTGCCACTTCCGACATTTTGAAATATTCTCCAAGGAAAGCAGCCATCCCCAGATCTCCTGATTCCGAGGGATATGGCAGAAAGACTGGCAGAGATATCCGCTTCACCACAGGTATAAAGAGCGTTCTCCAAATACTTGGATTTTACGATGTTCCGGCAGCATACGCGGAGTTGCCTATATGGAGAGAGTTCGACGAGGCACTTGGTAAGTATAAGAAAATGGTCAAGGCGAACAGAGACAAACATCTGAAAAATGTGGAAAGGATAATGTGGCAAATGGGAGGAAAGAGTATCGATTTTAACAGGAAAATGATGACAAGGTCGGGGGTAGGCGAATTTTACGATTATTTAAGGGAGAACAAAGTTGATGCTCAGACAACCGTCAATTATTACAAATCTTTTTGCGAATTCCTTGAACATTTTCTTAACAATACTGACATGATTACGGAGGACCACGGGGAATATGTAAGATTGGATCACCTTCTCCGGTTTTGCAAGAACATGGGAGTTCTGCAGAAAGACGCCCATGAATCATACAGAAAGAAGGTTGTGATGGCAGCCCCTCCTCCGATACCAGAACGACTGCATGTGGTAGTGGACGCCATTGGTAAGTATGCAAAGACGAAGATGAGGGAACTGAAGTCGAAGAAGATTAAAGTCAACCGCGACATCGTAGCAGTCTTCAATCGCTACATAGCAGCCGAAGTCTGCCTTCGTCATGGACAAAGGCAAAGCGTGATCCAAAACTGGGAGATTGAGAGCTATTTAAACGTTCTTCAATTACCAGAATGCACAATCATCACGGAAAAGGGTAAGTGGTTTGTGATCCCCATTCACAAACATAAAACCTCCATGAAGTTCGTCGCGAGGATAATTTTTGATGCCGACATAGTAAGTTTTGTCAAGAATTACATTAAAGTTGTCAGGGACGAAATTGTGCAGCTTATCGGCACAACAAGCCCTAATTTTTTATTGCAGTATGACGGGGAAGGGTTTGTCAGAGTGGCACAGAGACTTGCAGATGCCCAACATTGTCTCCAAATGACGTCCATCATCACGATAAGCGATGCAAGAAAATCCCGTGAGACTTTTGTTTCAGGGTCTTCCCAATCAGGTACAGAAAGACGTCGCTGATTACCTGTGCCATTCAATAGAGACTCGGGACAAGGTCTATAAAATCAAAGACCACTACACAGTTCAAAGACCACTACACAGTCGTCCATGCCATAGAAGGTATGAGAGTTATGAAAACTGCATGTATGGAAAATGTGCAGATTGCCAATGATGTAGCGAATGGTGGTGCAAATGCTGTTGAGAATGATGTCATGGATGATGCTGAGAATGATGCGGTTAATGATGATAGGAATGAAGCTGCACAGTTGGCGCCAGAGGAGACGGTGGGTACACCAAAGAAACGAGAAAAATACAGAACAATGCCTACAACGCCGAAGTCACCGCCAACAGCAGGTAAGACAAGGGTTAAGAGTGCCTTAGTAGAAAAGTATGGTTCTTTACCTGACGCCAAAATTCCTACTGCAAAGGAATTACTGAATTTTGGAATAAAAAAGGAACATAGAGAGAAAGTTGCCAGGTCCTTAAGGTACGACCGAGATAACGCAATCCACAAGCAATCAGCCCAGTACATCATGAGGAAGATTAAGCGCAAAAAGGGTAAAGCACCAGAGAGCGTTCTTAGTCTATCACATAAGGACATACAAGTGCCATCTCTAGTTTCTAGGGGAAAGAAACTATTGAAAGAGCTTTTGCGGCGTCATTTGGATGCCCTCTTCAATGAGGATGGAGATCGAAATGCTTGCATGACGTATGAAGAATTGGCAGCATGAATCAAGTCACAGGAGTGGCCTAATGTGGTGATAATTCAGGATGAAGTGAATGGGAAGTGTTTGTCTACAGGGTCTCGCAAAATATTTAAGGGACAAATTGTTTGTGATTACCACGGGGAAATCATTAGCCATAAGGAGGGGGAAATGCGGTTGAAATCATACAGGAAAGATGACCCCTCAGGAAATTATTTTTATTTTTACCGCCACAGCGACAAACGAATGTGCGTTGATGCTGCCAAGCTTCCCTGCCCATGCCACCCACAGAAGAGAACTACCTTTGGCAGGCTAATCAACCATTCCGCAAGATCACCGAACCTGTAAACGCAGATCCGTGTCCTGAACGGGAAATCCCATCTTCTCCTGGTAGCCCGGACAGACATACCGCCTATAACAGAGCTATTGTTTGATTATGGGGTCCGTCTTTCAGAAGACGGGAAGAAACTAGATTGGCTGCAGTCGTAAGTATATAGGTTTTTAATATATATTGATGTCATTAGTTTATGTTATTATTATAGCCCTTTGCTGTGTAGTTTGTTTAATGTTTATTTGTTTGTAGCTTTACAAGAACACATTGTTTTTTTTTTTTTTAGATTCTAGGTGGGCTGATAGAAGCAGGGTCCACGTCCCCAGCCTGCTATTGCAACTTTACTGAGATTAACCTTCAAGCGGAATTCTTTACCAGAGATACATTGACAGCTTTGGGATATTTTGAATTTATTGAATTGGTTATTATACTTCTCTCTTTGGGACATTAATACTGATACATCTGTTATTCAGTTTATTAAGTTAATCTAAATTGACAACTGTGTGGTATTTTATAATAAGTTGATATAAGATTTTTTCATAAGCGCTGGTATTTTAATTATTCGTATTTGATTTGAAATTTCTGATTTAAGGTAATTAGTGGTATTTTCGGCATCAATTTAAAAGTTTATTTGTAAAAAAAATATTTTGAGTAAATATTGAAAGTACAATTAGTATGGCGTCTACAAGCGGAAGATCATCAAACAAATGGATGAGGTATTGCATGGAGAATTCTGCGGAGGTAAGTGAATTCAAAGACAATATGCACACAAAGCCGACGTTGCCAAGGGTTGGCGCCATTGTCAATCTTGACATTCCGGACGAATTTCAGGGATTTAATATTCCGGATGAAGATAACGACGAACTGGCAGCTTACTTGGTAGGTAAGTACAAGATCCTTCAGAGGATAGATGATCTCAGCGCCGACAGGATAGGACGTGTAACGAATTTCATTTCAGGTCGTGTTTCCGAGATGGAGAAGTCTACCACTGGGATGTCCAGAAGGGTTGCTGTGGAAGTTCATGCATCCTCACCACTCAAACGGAATCTTAGGACGGACAAGGAAACGGACAAACCGGCAGCCAAACCATCAAGAACGGCCCCCACTCCGAGGAAAATTAAGAAACCGGAACCAGTGTCCAGGACAAATGTGCAGACTTCTGGAAACCAAGGATAGGAGAGGAGGCATGTGGTTTACAAGCACCTGTTGTTTTAAGTAAGTATTGACGACGAGCTATTTGAAGTATAGATATTGTATTGTGCTTGTAATTGTAATTAAAAGATTTATTAATATATAGCGCCTAATGTAATGATATGATTATCCTAATAACATATGAAACAATTTAAAACAACCCTTAAGAATAATTAAATACATAAAAAGGACACATGTTTGTGTTAATGCATATAGCTCTATTAACATTCGTCTCTTATTTCAGGTATGTTAACAGTAGAAAGGATGCGGTGAAAAGACACATGTTGAGTTGTAAGGCTGGACCCCAGGATAGCACAGAAAGGAACAACTTCGTTAAAGATTCACTGGATAAAATTATTAAGGCGCATGAAGAGTTTGGAACCAGACTCTTCTTTATCCCAAGGCACTTCGAGAATAGGATCTATAGCAAAGAAGAGGTTATGGGGATTCTCTCCTACTTCGGTCATTCTGCCGTACCAAGAGAAGCGTAAATGAGAGCTCCAGAAGTGAAGCCTTCCACAATGAATGTGACAGGGAGGTTAGTCAAGAAATTCTCATTTCAACCCACCGGGAATGTATGTCACCGCGACACGGAGGAGGAAATGGACACACAGGAAATTGAGACGACCGACATGGAGGGTATGTTTATTGTAGTATGTTACACGACAATTGATGTATGCCAACAAAGTATGTTTAGTTCTAGGACGTAATAAATGATAAAAAGGAAAACCCTTTCATAGGGTATCATTAGCTCTAAATCTGAAACAAATGTTGTAAGAATGTGCTAATATGATAATTTTGTATGTACATTGAAATTATAGCGAAAGCCAAATATAAGTAAGTTACATTCTACTTTCTTGCAGCTGGTATAGACCTACTAAGAAGAGTTAGTTAAGAGGACCAGCAGAAAACTGACATGGAGGAACAAAAGGACAACCAGACTAACCGCAGGACTGCAGAGAACACTGGCATGGAGGAAGAAGAGGACATCGAGACTAACAACAGGCCTGCAGCGAACACTGACACGGAGGAAAAAGAGGAGGAGGCTGTAGGAAATAGGCATGATAATGATATCGTTCCAGGTAACGAAAGAGAGGCTGCCAAGCCCAAAAGGCTATCCTCAGGCCTGCAGTCAGGCCCATTAGAGAGGCAACACAGCGTTGCCTATTTTCGTCAGATGAGGAGGATCACAACAATGAAGCGGAGCACTCTGCCACTTCCGACATTTTGAAATATTCTCCAAGGAAAGCAGCCATCCCCAGATCTCCTGATTCCGAGGGATATGGCAGAAAGACTGGCAGAGATATCCGCTTCACCACAGGTATAAAGAGCGTTCTCCAAATACTTGGATTTTACGATGTTCCGGCAGCATACGCGGAGTTGCCTATATGGAGAGAGTTCGACGAGGCACTTGGTAAGTATAAGAAAATGGTCAAGGCGAACAGAGACAAACATCTGAAAAATGTGGAAAGGATAATGTGGCAAATGGGAGGAAAGAGTATCGATTTTAACAGGAAAATGATGACAAGGTCGGGGGTAGGCGAATTTTACGATTATTTAAGGGAGAACAAAGTTGATGCTCAGACAACCGTCAATTATTACAAATCTTTTTGCGAATTCCTTGAACATTTTCTTAACAATACTGACATGATTACGGAGGACCACAGGGAATATGTAAGATTGGATCACCTTCTCCGGTTTTGCAAGAACATGGGAGTTCTGCAGAAAGACGCCCATGAATCATACAGAAAGAAGGTTGTGATGGCAGCCCCTCCTCCGACACCAGAACGACTGCATGTGGTAGTGGACGCCATTGGTAAGTATGCAAAGACGAAGATGAGGGAACTGAAGTCGAAGAAGATTAAAGTCAACCGCGACATCGTAGCAGTCTTCAATCGCTATATAGCAGCCGAAGTCTGCCTTCGTCATGGACAAAGGCAAAGAGTGATCCAAAACTGGGAGATTGAGAGCTATTTAAACGTTCTTCAATTACCAGAATGCACAATCATCACGGAAAAGGGTAAGTGGTTTGTGATCCCCATTCACAAACATAAAACCTCCATGAAGTTCGTCGCGAGGATAATTTTTGATGCCGACATAGTAAGTTTTGTCAAGAATTACATTAAAGTTGTCAGGGACGAAATTGTGCAGCTTATCGGCACAACAAGCCCTAATTTTTTATTGCAGTATGACGGGGAAGGGTTTGTCAGAGTGGCACAGAGACTTGCAGATGCCCAACATTGTCTCCAAATGACGTCCATCATCACGATAAGCGATGCAAGAAAATCCCGTGAGACTTTTGTTTCAGGGTCTTCCCAATCAGGTACAGAAAGACGTCGCTGATTACCTGTGCCATTCAATAGAGACTCGGGACAAGGTCTATAAATTCAAAGACCACTACACAGTTCAAAGACCACTACACAGCCGTCCATGCCATAGAAGGTATGAGAGATATGAGAACTGCATGTATGGAAAATGCGCAGATTGCCAATGATGTAGCGAATGGTGGTGCAAATGTAAACTTTGTGTTTTAGAGCCAATTTTTTCCAGAATATCTGATATATCGTGACCTTTGTGTTTACCTGAAGTGACGCAGGTAATACAGACAGGAATGTTGCATTTTTCACAGTAAATTTCACAGTGTTTATCGGCGTGGTCTGGACATTTTGGGTAGTTAGGAGTGGACTTTCTGTGTAAAAAGGGCACGACATTGTGTCTTTTAGACGAGTCTGAGACATGCTTTCCTGCACAGTTAACAAAGAGATTTATATTGCAAAGTTCACAGTGACTCTGTAGGGGGACAGTTTCACAGCGGTCACACAGTAGGACTTCCTGAGCACTGCGCCGGGGATGCATTTTTGATGCCGGGATCACACGAGAAGTTTACTGTTAATTAAATAAAATCGGGATGTCATTTAAAGATTTTGACAGGTTAAAACAATTAATGAAATAGAATTATAGTATGATATAAAACACAGCGGTCATTACTATAATAATAATTTAGTCTCCCCTTAAAATCCAACATGGCCTCCCTGTTCTTTCGACCTTCCGTCTAGTCCTGAGAATTAAATACCTGTGCGGCGTGTCAGCCTGTATACACTTTCTACGTGTTATCGCTTGAGTAAATACAGAGTGTATATAGTTTTAAACTTTGGTCTGACCTAGTTTATGTTGGGTAGTTTTGCTAACATTTACGTCAGACGTAAAGATTTCCTTTCATTAAAAAAAAATGGAATCTGCAAAGAATGTATAATTATAACTTCTTTGATTATATCCTTTTTTATATTGAATTCGGCCTTTTGTATAAATAGAATCATATTTAAAGTAAAAAAAAAAACAACGATTACCAATATTCATGGGGGGGGGGGGGGGGGGAATTTCATTCAGCGGACCTCCGTTTTTGGTACTAAATAGTAAATATATATTTGCGTTTTTATATACTTTTTCATGTTGTAGAATGAGTTGAGTGGAATAATAAACCTCCAGATGTCTATGTACACGTGTATGAATAAACTCTGTTGTACTCGCTCGTGCGAGCTTATCCTATATTATGTGCTTGAGTTTTATTTCCTTAATATTTTAGGATTTGTTGAATTAGTGCAGGGGCGGACCCAGGAAGTTTTGAAATAGAGGGGGGGGGGATTCTAGCTACCATTAATTTTGGTTTTCAAAGGAAGGAGGGGTCCACCCTCAAAATGCGTTATTTAATAAAGTCTTTTGACGAAGGGGGGTTTGTCTCTCTGGCTACCCATTACCCAGACTAACTTCTGGAATTCGCAAAGAAAAGACCCCTGTTGGACAGCATGAAAACGTGGTCGCACGCTTGACAAACAGCCGCTACTCTGACTGACGAAACCGGTATACTAAAAATAGCCTTATCGATCAACACTCACACTACGGAAACACCTTACAAGCATAAACAATTATTTAGAGACAACACCACAAAAACTAACTAAAATGAAAATTAACTGCATCACAGAGACGTTAGGCAAGATACAATCAATCAATCAAAATTAAGGATTATCTCCTTCATGCATAGCTCTTATCCTTAAACGAATTTGACTCCACTTTTTTTGGCACGCTGTTTTTGGCTATAATAACAGAGACTCGGGACAAGGTTTATAAATTCAAAGACCACTACACAGCTATCCATGTCAGAGAAGGTATGAGAGATATGAGAACTGCATATATGGAAAATGTGCAGATTGCCAATGATGTAGCGAATGGTGTTGCAAATGCTGTTGAGAATGATGTCACGGATGATGCTGAGAATGATGCGGTTAATGATGATAGGAATGAAGCTGCACAGTTGGCGCCAGAGGAGACGGTGAGTACACCAAAGAAACGAGGAAAGTACAGAACAATGCCTACAACGCCGAAGTCACCGCGATCAGCAGGTAAGACAAGGGTTAAGAGTGCCTTAGTTGAAAAGTATGGTTCTTTACCTGACGCCAAACTTCCTACTGCAAAGGAATTACTGAATTTTGGAATAAAAAACGAACATAGACAGAAAGTTACCAGGTCCTTTAGGTACGACCGAGATAACGCAATCCACAAGCAATCAGCCCAGTACATCATGAGGAAGATTAAGCGCAATAAGGGTAAAGCACCAGAGAGCGTTCTTAGTCTATCAGATAAGGACATACAAGTGCCATCTCTAGTTTCTAGGGGAAAGAAACTACCGAAAGAGCTTTTGCGGCGTCATTTGGATGCCCACATCAATGAGGAGGGAGCTCGAAATGCTTGCATTACGGATGAAGAATTGGTAGCATGAATCAAGTCACAGGAGTGGCCTAATGTGGTGATAACTCAGGATGAGGTTAATGGGAAGTGTTTGTCTACAGGGTCTCGCAAAATATTTAAGGGACAAATTGTGATTACCACGGGGAAATCATTAGCTATAAGGAGGGGGAAATGCGGTTGAAATCATACAGGGAAGACGACCCCGCAGGAAATTATTTTTATTTTTACCGCCACAGCGACAAACGAATGTGCGTTGATGCTGCCAAGCTTCCCTGCCCATGCCACTCACAGAAGAGAACTACCTTTGGCAGGCTAATCAACCATTCCGCAAGATCACCGAACCTGTAAACGCAGATCCGTGTCCTGAACGGGAAACCCCATCTTCTCCTGGTAGCCCGGACAGACATACCGCCTGTAACAGAGCTATTGTTTGATTATTGGGTCCGCCTTTCAGAAGACGGGGAGAAACTAGATTGGCTGCAGTCGTAAGTATATAGGTTTTCAATATATATTGATGTCATTAGTTTATGTCATTATTATAGCCCTTTGCTGTGTAGTTTGTTTAATGTTTATTTGTTTGTAGCTTTACAAGAACACATATGTTTTTTTTTTTAGATTCTAAGTGGGCTGATAGAAACAGGGTCCACGTCCCCAGCCTGCTATTGCAACTTTACTGAGATTAACCTTCAAGCGGAATTCTTTACCAGAGATACATTGACAGCTTTGGGATATTTTGAATTTATTGAATTGGTTATTATACTTCTCTCTTTGGGACATTAATACTGATACATCTGTGATTTTGTTTATTAAGTTAATCTATATTGACAACTGTGTGGTATTTTATAATAAGTTGATATAAGATTTTTTCATAAGCGCTGGTATTTTAATTATTCGTATTTGCTTTGAAATGTCTGATATAAGGTAATTAGTGGTATTTTCGGCATCAATTTAAAGACCGAGGAAATAAGCACCGCCTTCAATTTTACCTGGTCTGTAAACCCCTGTCAATCAGGAGAAATTTAGCTTCAGATTGGATGCTAGAAATTGATGGACATTTAGTTACTAATCCGTGTGTATACATTGTCCACCTCGTCTCTCGATCGAGGCGTCCGTGAAATGTTTTGATGTTTACCGCGTAGTATGCCAGCTCGATAGAGAAAGTTTTGATAAGAAAATTATGGCTTTGTATTACATCTATAGTCACAAAATATAATGTATTGAGTAGAAAATCTTACATATAATTACAACAATTATAATAAATTATGATGGGTTGTGTTTAGGAAGAGGTGCGATAAATAATTATGGATGGTTAGAACATAATTACATGGACATGGATTTTATGCTCAAGAGACTGTACCGACTCTCATTGGAAATGTCGTGTTTATATATTATTATCAAAATTTTAATTATGAGTAAATACGTCATTAAAATTCTGTTTATATTCAGTTGAAATTTTATCAGCGTCATTTTACGACGAAACATGGCAACAAAAGTAACTGCAATTCTATCAGAAGAGAAATTATCCGCTGTAAGGGCCCTTTTTGCATACAATGGTTGGGATTGGGATGCCGAGGAAGAAGAAGTTATATCTGAGGAAGTACCCTCTTCGCATGGACCAGCTATTGAGGGAAATGCCGGAAGAGCTGAATGTCCCGACTGTTGGTGTAGGCCGTGCGTTATGGACGAGTCGCACAGACAACTTTGGTGGCCAGAAAATCCCGGTGTGCCGTCCAGAAAAAATAACTCTAACAGAAAAAAACTTTATAAGAAATTCTGGACTATGTTGAGTCATCGTGGGGTGTGGGACGATGATCGTTATATCGCCAGAAAATCCGCAGCAGTACGAAGGGATTCTCGTAGGAATCTGTATGTTTGGCAGACGCACGGATACAAGAGAGACATCATGCCTGACTGTGTTATTCGTAAAGTCCGAGCATGGTATCCAAACCTTGAAAGACAGCCTTACGTGGGACATTTGTGGCAGTAAAGAACATACTAGCTGTAGATAGTTTACTTTATTTCATTAAAAAAAATTAGAAAATACAAAAAACCCCACAAAAAACAACAACAAAAACCCCACAAAAAAGTGGCTCTACATAAGGGAGGCCTCCACGTGGCTAGAGCTGGATACATTGTCTTTTATATAGCATTGACCGACTATTATTCAAATGCTATATAAATGATAATGGCTAACGTCCCTACTCGAAAGTCTACTACTACTTATACCCTTTTAATATATACTATTTACATAGGAAACAAATGAATATACTTTCGTATGTAAAAAAAACCTTGCATAGACATCTCTCTCTCTCTCTCTCTCTCTCTCTCTCTCTCTCTCTCTCTCTCTCCACAAACAATTCAATTCAGTTTATTCAGTCAAAACAACTATATATTGCTACATGAGATATGATTTATAAATTTGTAAAGTACCCATATAGAGTCTCACAAAGTGTGTCACATTGGACTTGCACATACAGATACCCCCGACACCCATACACACACCCCTGCACTTGATTGATATAAAAGCAAGTGCACAATCGTAGATCCCAATTCTTGATTGCTATAAAAACAATATACAAAACCCCGGTTTTGCAGTATACCTCTGCTGTATTGACCATTTGTTCTAAAGATTTCGTAGAGGAAAGGCGTTACATTTAGTATATTTTATAGAGAATTTTATTTCAATCATGGATTTATCATCTACTCCAAAGACACCGAGAACACCAGGGAGTGCCCGTAAGCGAGCTAGTTCATTCAAACTGGAACTACCTGGTGATGATACAGTGAATACCAGCATCCATGAGAAGATCAAGATTGTGAAGGACATTTACAGAGAAAGAAAAGAACGCGTGAATAATTCGGATGTCATAAACAGAGCTCTGGATGCGCTTATTCGTAGTGAAGGATGCGAGTCTACACGTGCGACATCAGCTCCTGATAGTTCCGATGACGACAACGATCCGACTTATTTCATAGCTACTGGAAGTTCCGTGGTAAAACTATTGGACTCTGTGTATCGCCATGGCGAACAGTGCAGAGAGAGACTAGCATGTCGCCATGATAGGGCTCTCATGGTTGGAACTGTGGCACTTTATAGTTTACAGTGTACATATGGACATAATATTTCATGGACCAGTTCTCCATACTTACCTAATGGAACATTTCTCGTAAACGCACGCTGGATGCATGCTACTATCAGCACCGGCATCCTGCCTAATCAGATCGAACGACTCCAGAATGGCATGAGAATCTATCCACAGCAGCTGCAGGATGAGAGGAACTTGTTTTCACAATATGCTGAAGCTGTGGGCGCCGAAACAAATATTTCCTGTGACAACGCACTCCGAGAAGAGATAACATTGTCGGAAGAAGAAGATGGCGCCATTAGCATCCTTACCGACGCTAGGCATGGATGTCGCCGCAATGCCAAGGATACCAACGTGGTGTGCATTGGAAGTTCCTCGCACAAAGTCATAAGAGAAGAGCATGTAACTAAGACAGATGACCTGTGCACCCAGAGACATGAACTTCTCGGAACAAGGCGTTTATATGAATACTTTGACAGTGACATTCCTTCAATAGGCGGACCCGTCAGAGTGCACGTTCATGCACACGACAGGAATGCGTCTGTAAATAAATATATAAGGGAGGAAAGACCGGACACTCTGAATCAGAATGATACCTGGCATGCAGCAAAATCTGTGGAGAGGGCCATCAATATTGTCGGAAAGGGATAAAAAAGGCAACACAGGCAGACGTGGCATGAGGAAATATCGGACAAGGTACATTCCGTCCGTGTGCATGTACAGTACTCCATCAGAAATTGTCATAACGATCCTCGTATTCTTAGGGAGAAATTGGACAATGTAGTGGAACATTATAAAAACATACATGAGAATTGTTCCGATGAAAGCAGGTGTCGACAAGATCCCAATTATGAGCCCAGCAAGTTGTTGATCCGAGACCCTAGGGCTGAGGATCTTTTGAAGACGGCTATAAGGAAGACTGTGGTCTATAAGTCTCCCGAGGACTTTGTGTATGCAATGGACACATTTTATGTTGAATCTTTCAACAATGTGCTCAACATTTTCTTGGACAAAAGGATTCATTTCGGTGACGAGTCCTACAAGATGCGGACATCACTGGCGATTTGTCACTGGAATGAAAATGTGGACCGACAATCCACGTCAGTGTATCAGGCCACTTCAGGACGAACAAAGAGAACCTTGGGTCCAAGGACATATGCTTACCGGGAAAGGATCTGGAGAAGATTTATCCACGATCTTGTATAAATGTGTAAGCATGTTAAAAAGACCCCCCCCCCCCCAAAAAAAATATGGCTCTACTTTGAGGAGGCCTCCCCGTGGCTGGAGCTGGAAACATTGAAAAATTAGGCAGTAAACTATATCATTATAATTAAGAATTTTCTGCCTAATTTTTCAATGGCTAACGTCCTCAATTACAAAATAAATTTAAGGTGCTTTAACATGTTTGATTCATTAATTTTTTTAACAATATTTTGAATAACATGCACAAGAAAAATAATTGAACTTATGATTTATCTTACGAAAACGTACAGGTAACACAGGTAACATCCCGTGTATTCTGGAAGCTATACACAAGCTACCATTCTTCCCTCGGGGCTTAACACCTGCTTAAAATTAGCTCCGCCCCCAACTAAACTTACCTGAGGTAAACCGACCGGTCGAAAAACTCGGTCTTTATTTGTAAAAAAAAATATTTTGAGTAAATATTGAAAGCACAATTAGTATGGCGTCTACAAGCGGAAGATCATCAAACAAATGGATGAGGTATTGCATGGAGAATTCTGCGGAGGTAAGTGAATTCAAAGACAATATGCAGACAAAGCCGACGTTGCCAAGGGTTGGCGCCATTGTCAATCTTGACATTCCGGACGAATTTCAGGGATTTAATATTCCGGATGAAGATAACGACGAACTGGCAGCTTACTTGGTAGGTAAGTACAAGATCCTTCAGAGGATAGATGATCTCAGCGCCGACAGGATAGGACATGTAACGAATTTCATTTCATGTCGTGTTTCCGAGATGGAGAAGTCTACCACTGGGATGTCCAGAAGGGTTGCTGTGGAAGTTCATACATCCTCACCACTCAAACGGAATCTTAGGACGGACAAGGAAACGGACAAACCGGCAGCCAAACCATCAAGAACGGCCCCCACTCCGAGGAAAATTAAGAAACCGGAACCAGTGTCCAGGACAAATGTGCAGACTTCTGGAAACCAAGGATAGGAGAGGAGGCATGTGGTTTACATGCACCTGTTGTTTTAAGTAAGTATTGACGACGAGCTATTCGAAGTATATATATTGTATTGTGCTTGTAATTGTAATTAAAAGATTTATTAATATATAGCGTCTAATGTAATGATATGATTATCCTAATAACATATGAAACAATTTAAAACAACCCTTAGGAATAATTAAATACATAAAAAGGACACATGTTTGTGTTAATGCATATAGCTCTATTAACGTTCGTCTCTTATTCCAGGTATGTTAACAGTAGAAAGGATGCAGTGAAAAGACACATGTTGAGTTGTAAGGTTGGACCCCAGGATAGCACAGAAAGGAACAACTTCGTTAAAGATTCACTGGAAAAAATTATTAAGGCGCATGAAGAGTTTGGAACCAGACTCTTCTTTATCCCAAGGCACTTCGAGAATAGGATCTATAGCAAAAAAGAGGTTATAGGGATTCTCTCCTACTTCGGTCATTCTGCCGTACCAAGAGAAACGTAAATGAGAGCTCCAGAAGTGAAGCCTTCCACAATGAATGTGACAGGAAGGTTAGTCAAGAAATTCTCATTTCAACCCACCGGGAATGTGTCACCGCGACACGGAGGAGGAAATGGACACACAGGAAATTGAGACGACCGACATGGAGGGTATGTTTATTGTAGTATGTTACACGACAATTGATGTATGCCAACAAAGTATGTTTAGTTCTAGGACGTAATAAATGATAAAAAGGAAAACCCTTTCATAGGGTATCATTAGCTCTAAATCTGAAACAAATGTTGTAAGAATGTGCTAATATGATAATTTTGTATGTACATTGAAATTATAGCGAGAGCCAAATATAAGTAAGTTACATTCTACTTTCTTACAGCTGGTATAGACCTACTAAGACGAGTCAGTTTAGAGGACCAGCAGAAAACTGACATGGAGGAACAAGAGGACAACCAGACTAACCGCGGGACTGCAGAGAACACTGGCATGGAGGAAGAAGAGGACATCGAGACTAACAACAGGCCTGCAGCGAACACTGACACGGAGGAAAAAGAGGAGGAGGCTGTAGTAAATAGGCGTGAGAATGATATCGTTCCAGGTAACGAATGAGAGGCTGCCAAGCCCAAAAGGCTATCCTCAGGCCTGCAGTCAGGCCCATTAGAGAGGCAACACAGTGTTGCCTATTTTCGTCAGATGAGGAGGATCACAACAATGAAGCGGAGCACTCTGCCACTTCCGACATTTTGAAATATTCTCCAAGGAAAGCAGCCATCCCCAGATCTCCTGATTCCGAGGGATATGGCAGAAAGGCTGGCAGAGATATCCGCTTCACCACAGGTATAAAGAGCGTTCTCCAAATACTTGGATTTTACGATGTTCCGGCAGCATACGCGGAGTTGCTTATATGGAGAGAGTTCGACGAGGCACTTGGTAAGTATAAGAAAATGGTCAAGGCGAACAGAGACAAACATCTGAAAAATGTGGAAAGGATAATGTGGCAAATGGGAGGAAAGAGTATCGATTTTAACAGGAAAATGATGACAAGGTCGGGGGTAGGTGAATTTTACGATTATTTAAGGGAGAACAAAGTTGATGCTCAGACAACCGTCAATTATTACAAATCTTTTTGCGAATTCCTTGAACATTTTCTTAACAATACTGACATGATTGCGGAGGACCACAGGGAATATGTAAGATTGGATCACCTTCTCCGGTTTTGCAAGAACATGGGAGTTCTGCAGAAAGACGCCCATGAATCATACAGAAAGAAGGTTGTGATTGTAGCCCCTCCTCCGACACCAGAACGATTGCATGCGGTAGTGGACGCCATTGGTAAGTATGCAAAGACGAAGATGAGGGAACTGAAGTCGAAGAAGATTAAAGTCAACCGCGACATCGTAGCAGTCTTCAATTGCTACATAGCAGCCGAAGTCTGCCTTCGTCATGGACAAAGGCAAAGCGTGATCCAAAACTGGGAGATTGAGAGCTATTTAAACGTTCTTCAATTACCAGAATGCACAATCATCACGGAAAAGGGTAAGTGGTTTGTGATCCCCATTCACAAACATAAAACCTCCATGAAGTTCGTCGCGAGGATAATTTTTGATGCCGACATAGTAAGTTTTGTCAAGAATTACATTAAAATTGTCAGGGACGAAATTGTGCAGCGTACCGGCACAACAAGCCCTAATTGCAGTATGACGGGGAAGGGTTTGTCAGAGTGGCACAGGGACTTGCAGATGCCCAACATCGTCTCCAAATGACGTCCATCATCACGATAAGCGATGCAAGAAAATCCCTTGAGACTTTTGTTTCAGGGTCTTCCCAATCAGGTACAGAAAGACGTCGCTGATTACCTGTGCCATTCAACAGAGACTTGGGACAAGGTCTATAAATTCAAAGACCACTACACAGTTCAAAGATCACTACACAGCCGTCCATGCCATAGAAGGTATGAGAGATATGAGAACTGCATATATGGAAAATGTGCCGATTGCCAATGATGTAGCGATTGGTGGTGCAAATGTAAACTTTGTGTTTTAGAGCCAAGTTTTTCCAGAATATCTGATATATCGTGACCTTTGTGTTTACCTGAAGTGACGCAGGTAATACAGACAGGAATGTTGCATTTTTCACAGTAAATTTCACAGTGTTCATCGGCGTGGTCTGGACATTTTGGGTAGTTAGGAGTGGACTTTCTGTGTAAAAAGGGCACGACATTGTGTCTTTTAGACGAGTCTGAGACATGCTTTCCTGCACAGTTAACAAAGAGATTTATATTGCAAAGTTCACAGTGACTCTGTAGGGGGACAGTTTCACAGCGGTCACACAGTAGGACTTCCTGAACACTGCGCCGGGGATGCATTTTTGATGCCGGGATCACACGAGAAGTTTACTGTTAATTAAATAACAACGGAATTTCATTTCAAGATTTTGACAGATTACAACAATTAATGAAATAGAATTATAGTATGATATAAAACACAGCGGTCATTACTATAATAATAATTTAGTCTCCCCTTAAAATCCAACATGGCCTCCCTGTTCTTTCGACCTTCCGTCTAGTCCTGAGAATTAAATACCTGTGCGGCGTGTCAGCCTGTATACACTTTCTACGTGTTATCGCTTGAGTAAATACAGAGTGTATATAGTTTTAAACTTTGGTCTGACCTAGTTTATGTTGGGTAGTGTTGCTAACATTTACGTCAGACGTAAAGATTTCCTTTCATTAAAAAAAAATGGAATCTGCAAACAATGTATAATTATAACTTCTTTGATTATATCCTTTTTTATATTGAATTCGGCCTTTTGTATAAATAGAACCATATTTAAAGTTAAAAAACGATTACCAATATTCATGGGAGGGGGGGGGGGTCATTCAGCGGACCTCCGTTTTTGGTACTAAATAGTAAATACATATTTGCGGTTTTATATATTTTTTCCTGTTGTAGAATGAGTTGAGTGGAATAATAAACCTCCAGATGTCTATGTACACGTGTGTGAATAAACTCTGTTGTACTCGCTCGTGCGACCTTATCCTATATTATGTGCTTGAGTTTTATTTCCTTAATATTTTAGGATTTGTTGAATTAGTGCAGGGGCGGACCCAGGAAGTTTTGAAATAGGGGGGGGGGGGGGTTCTAGCTACCATTAATTTTGGTTTTCAAAGGAAGGAGGGGTCCACCCTCAAAATGCGTTATTTAATAAAGTCTTTTGACGAAGGGGGGTTTGTCTCTCTGGCTACCCATTACCCAGACTAACTTCTGGAATTCGCCAAGAAAAGACCCCTGTTAGACAGCATGAAAACGTGGCCGCACGCTTGACAAACAGCCGCTACTCTGACTGACGAAACCGGTATACTAAAAATAGCCTTATCGATCAACACTCACACTACGGAAACACCTTACAAGCATAAACAACTATTTACAGACAACACCACAAAACTAACTAAAATGAAAATTAACTTCATCACAGTGACGTTAGGCAAGATACAATAAATCAATCAAAATTAAGGATTATCTCCTTCATGGATAGCTCTTATCCTTAAACGAGTTTGACTCCACTTTTTTTGGCACGCTGTTTTTGGCTATAATAACAGACTCGGGACAAGGTTTATATATTCAAAGACCACTACACAGCCGTCCATGCCATAGAAGGTATGAGAACTGCATATATGGAAAATGTGCAGATTGCCAATGATGTAGTGAATGGTGTTGCAAATGCTGTTGAGAATGATGTCACGGATGATGCTGAGAATGATGCGGTTAATGATGATAGGAATGAAGCTGCACAGTTGGCGCCAGAGGAGACGGTGGGTACACCAAAGAAACGAGGAAAATACAGAACAATGCCTACAACGCCGAAGTCACCGCGATCAACAGGTAAGACAAGGGTTAAGAGTGCCTTAGTAGAAAAGTATGGTTCTTTACCTAACGCCAAAATTCCTGCTGCAAAGGAATTACTGAATTTTGGAATAAAAAAGGAACATAGAGAGAAAGTTACCAGGTCCATTAGGTACGACCGAGATAAAGCAATCCACAAGCAATCAGCCCAGTACATCATGAGGAAGATTAAGCGCAATAAGGGTAAAGCACCAGAGAGCGTTCTTAGTCTATCAGATAAGGACATACAAGTGCCATCTCTAGTTTCTAGGGGAAAGAAACTACCGAAAGAGCTTTTGTGGCGTCATTTGGATGCCCTCATCAATGAGGAGGGAGCTCGAAATGCCTGCATTACGGATGAAGAATTGGCAGCATGAATCAAGTCACAGGAGTGGCCTAATGTGGTGATAACTCAGGATGAGGTTAATGGGAAGTGTTTGTCTACAGGGTCTCGCAAAATATTTAAGGGACAAATTGTGATTACCACCGGGAAATCATTAGCCATAAGGAGGGGGAAATGCGGTTGAAATCATACAAGGAAGATGACCCCGCAGGAAATTATTTTTATTTTTACCGCCACAGCGACAAACGAATGTGCGTTGATGCTGCCAAGCTTCCCTGCCCATGCCACCCACAGAAGAGAACTACCTTTGGCAGGCTAATCAACCATTCCGCAAGATCACCGAACCTGTAAACGCAGATCCGTGTCCTGAACGGGAAACCCCATCTTCTCCTGGTAGCCCGGACAGACATACCGCCTGTAACAGAGGTATTGTTTGATTATGGGGTCCGCCTTTCAGAAGACGGGGACTCTAGATTGGCTGCAGTCGTAAGTATATAGGTTTTCAATATATATTGATGTCATTAGTTTATGTCATTATTATAGCCCTTTGCTGTGTAGTTTGTTTAATGTTTATTTGTTTGTAGCTTTACAAGAACACATTAATTGTTTGTTTTTTTAGATTCTAGGTGGGCTGATAGAAGCAGGGTCCACGTCCCCAGCCTGCTATTGCAACTTTACTGAGATTAACCTTCAAGCGGAATTCTTTACCAGAGATACATTGACAGCTTTGGGATATTTTGAATTTATTGAATTGGTTATTATACTTCTCTCTTTGGGACATTAATACTGATACATCTGTTATTCAGTTTATTAAGTTAATCTAAATTGACAACTGTGTAGTATTTTATAATAAGTTGATATAAGATTTTTTCATAAGCGCTGGTATTTTAATTATTCGTATTTGCTTTGAAATTTCTGATTCAAGGTAATTAGTGGTATTTTCGACATCAATTTAAAAGTTTATTTGTAAAAAAAAAAAAAAAAAATATTTTGAGTAAATATTGAAAGTACAATTAGTATGGCGTCTACAAACGGAAGATCATCAAACAAATGGATGAGGTATTGCATGGAGAATTCTGCGGAGGTAAGTGAATTCAAAGACAATATGCAGACAAAGCCGACGTTGCCAAGGGTTGGCGCCATTGTCAATCTTGACATTCCGGACGAATTTCAGGGATTTAATATTCCGGATGAAGATAACGACGAACTGGCAGCTTACTTGGTAGGTAAGTACAAGATCCTTCAGAGGATAGATGATCTCAGCGCCGACAGGATAGGACATGTAACGAATTTCATTTCATGTCGTGTTTCCGAGATGGAAAAGTCTACCACTGGGATGTCCAGAAGGGTTGCTGTGGAAGTTCATGCATCCTCACCACTCAAACGGAATCTTAGGACGGACAAGGAAACGGACAAACCGGCAGCCAAACCATCAAGAACGGCCCCGACTCCGAGGAAAATTAAGAAACCGGAACCAGTGTCCAGGACAAATGTGCAGACTTCTGGAAACCAAGGATAGGAGAGGAGGCATGTGGTTTACATGCACCTGTTGTTTTAAGTAAGTATTGACGACGAGCTATTTGAAGTATAGATATTGTATTGTGCTTGTAATTGTAATTAAAAGATTTATTAATATATAGCGCCTAATGTAATGATATGATTATCCTAATAACATATGAAACAATTTAAAACAACCCTTAGGAATAATTAAATACATAAAAAAGGACACATGTTTGTGTTAATGCATATAGCTCTATTAACGTTCGTCTCTTATTCCAGGTATGTTAACAGTAGAAAGAATGCGGTGAAAAGACACATGTTGAGTTGTAAGGCTGGACCCCAGGATAGCACAGAAAGGAACAACTTCGTTAAAGATTCACTGGATAAAATTATTAAGGCACATGAAGAGTTTGGAACCAGACTCTTCTTTATCCCAAGGCACTTCGAGAATAGGATCTATAGCAAAGAAGAGGTTATGGGGATTCTCTCCTACTTCGGTCATTCTGCCGTACCAAGAGAAGCGTAAATGAGAGCTCCAGAAGTGAAGCCTTCCACAATGAATGTGACAGGGAGGTTAGTCAAGAAATTCTCATTTCAACCCACCGGGAATGTATGTCACCGCGACACGGAGGAGGAAATGGACACACAGGAAATTGAGACGACCGACATGGAGGGTATGTTTATTGTAGTATGTTACACGACAATTGATGTATGCCAACAAAGTATGTTTAGTTCTAGGACGTAATAAATGATAAAAAGGAAAACCCTTTCATAGGGTATCATTAGCTCTAAATCTGAAACAAATGTTGTAAGAATGTGCTAATATGATAATTTTGTATGTACATTGAAATTATAGCGAGAGCCAAATATAAGTTACATTCTACTTTCTTGCAGCTGGTATAGACCTACTAAGACGAGTCAGTTTAGAGGACCAGCAGAAAACTGACATGGAGGAACAAGAGGACAACCAGACTAACCGCAGGACTGCAGAGAACACTGGCATGGAGGAAGAAGAGGACATCGAGATTAACAACAGGCCTGCAGCGAACACTGACACGGAGGAAAAAGAGGAGGAGGCTGCAGTAAATAGGTGTGAGAATGATATCGTTCCAGGTAACGAATGAGAGGCTGCCAAGCCCAAAAGGCTATCCTCAGGCCTGCAGTCAGGCCCATTAGAGAGGCAACACAGCATTGCCTATTTTCGTCAGATGAGGAGGATCACAGCAATGAAGCGGAGCACTCTGCCACTTCCGACATTTTGAAATGAAAGCAGCCATCCCCAGATCTCCTGATTCCGAGGGATATGGCAGAAAAGCTGGTAGAGATATCCGCTTCACCACAGGTATAAAGAGCGTTCTCCAAAAACTTGGATTTTACGATGTTCCGGCAGCATACGCGGAGTTGCCTATATGGAGAGAGTTCGACGAGGCACTTGGTAAGTATAAGAAAATGGTCAAGGCGAACAGAGACAAACATCTGAAAAATGTGCAAAGGATAATGTGGCAAATGGGAGGAAAGAGTATCGATTTTAACAGGAAAATGATGACAAGGTCGGGGGTAGGCGAATTTTACGATTATTTAAGGGAGAACAAAGTTGATGCTCAGACAACCGTCAATTATTACAAATCTTTTTGTGAATTCCTTGAACATTTTCTTAACAATACTGACATGATTACGGAGGACCACGGGGAATATGTAAGATTGGATCACCTTCTCCGATTTTTTAAGAACATGGGAGTTCTGCAGAAAGACGCCCATGAATCATACAGAAAGAAGGTTGTGATGGCAGCCCCTCCTCCGACACCAGAACGACTGCATGCGGTAGTGGACGCCATTGGTAAGTATGCAAAGACGAAGATGAGGGAACTGAAGTCGAAGAAGATTAAAGTCAACCGCGAGATCGTAGCAGTCTTCAATCGCTACATAGCAGCCGAGGTCTGCCTTCGTCATGGACAAAGGCAAAGCGTGATCCAAAACTGGGAGATTGAGAGCTATTTAAACGTTCTTCAATTACCAGAATGCACAATCATCACGGAAAAGGGTAAGTGGTTTGTGATCCCCATTCACAAACATAAAACCTCCATGAAGTTCGTCGCGAGGATAATTTTTGATGCCGACATAGTAAGTTTTGTCAAGAATTACATTAAAGTTGTCAGGGACGAAATTGTGCAGCGTACCGGCACAACAAGCCCCAATTTTTTATTGCAGTATGACGGGGAAGGGTTTGTCAGAGTGGCACAGGGACTTGCAGATGCCCAACATCGTCTCCAAATGACGTCCATCATCACGATAAGCGATGCAAGAAAATCCCTTGAGACTTTTGTTCAGGGTCTTCCCAATCGGGTACAGAAAGACGTCGCTGATTACCTGTGCCATTCAACAGAGACTCGGGACAAGGTCTAAATTCAAAGAGCACTACACAGTTTAAAGACCACTGCACAGCCGTCCATGCCATAGAAGGTATGAGAGCTGCATGTATATATATAGAAAATGTGCAGATTGCCAATGATGTAGCGAATGGTGGTGCAAATGTAAACTTTGTGTTTTAGAGCCAAGTTTTTCCAGAATATCTGATATAGCGTGACCTTTGTGTTTACCTGAAGTGACGTAGGTAATACAGACAGGAATGTTGCATTTTTCACAGTGTTTATCGTCGTGGTCTGGACATTTTGGGTAGTTAGGAGTGGAATTTCTGTGTAAAAAGGGCACGACATTGTGTCTTTTAGATGAGTCTGAGACATGCTTTCCTGCACAGTTAACAAAGAGATTTATATTGCAAAGTTCACAGTGACTCTGTAGGGGGACAGTTTCACAGCGGTCACACAGTAGGACTTCCTGAACACTGCGCCGGGGATGCATTTTTGATGCCGGGATCACACGAGAAGTTTACTGTTAATTAAATAACAACGGAATTTCATTTCAAGATTTTGACAGATTACAACAATTAATGAAATAGAATTATAGTATGATATAAAACACAGCGGTCATTACTATAATAATAATTTAGTCTCCCCTTAAAATCCAACATGGCCTCCCTGTTCTTTCGACCTTCCGTCTAGTCCTGAGAATTAAATACCTGTGCGGCATGTCAGCCTGTATACACTTTCTATACGTCAGACGTAAAGATTTCCTTTCATTAAAAAAATGGAATCTGCAAACAATTTATAATTATAACTTCTTTGATTATATCCTTTTTTATTTTGAATTCGGCCTTTTGTATAATTAGAATCATATTTAAAGTTAAAAAACGATTACCAATATTCATGGGAGGGGGGAGGGGAGGAGGGGGGGGGGGGTTCATTCAGCGGACCTCCGTTTTTGGTACTAAATAGTAAATACATATTTGCGTTTTTATATACTTTTTCCTGTTGTAGAATGAGTTGAGTGGAATAATGAACCTCCAGATGTCTATGTACACGTTTATGAATAAACTCTGTTGTACTCGCTCGTGCGAGCTAATCCTATATTATGTGCTTGAGTTTTATTTCCTTAATATTTTAGGATTTGTTGAATTAGTGCAGGGAATTTAGAAATTCATTTCAAAGGCCGAGAGGTTAGAGCGTTCGACCCGCATGAGGAAGGCCCGGGGTTCGAATTCCGGCCGCGACACACCAAAGTCGTTAAAAACTGGTAGTGACAGTTCCATCGCCAAATGCTTGGCATCAGATGTGAATGTCACGGATTCTCGGAGATGACCTTAAAAACGGATGACCCGTGTTACAGTAGGTGTGGCACGCTAAAAAAACACCTCACTGCTCAATGGTCGTAAACGCCGAGCATAGGCCTAAATCTGAAGCCCTTCACCAGTCTTGGTGGGGTCTCCATATGAGTGAAAAATTCACGAGTGAGACTGTAATGAAGTTCTTTTAAATTTTGTGTAGGCAATAGAGAAAATGATAAATCGTAGGATAAATAAAAAGAAAATTTATTTAACAATAAGATAAGAAATATAAAGATGTTTGAAAAAAAACAAAGAAACCACACTTTTACATACACACACCCATACTCTCTTACCGAGAAAGAAAATATAAATTGGTATAATAAACCTGGCAATATTGACAATCAATATAACGTATAACTGTCAAGACAATTCAATAGTCAATACAACAATTATGTCATTCCAGGCTGAAAATGTAACTGGTAATAAATGTACTACAAAATGGTTCAAATAGTAGCAAATTCCGCTAACTACAGAAAAAGTTAAACAGTAGTAAATTACGTTTTGTAAATACAAAATTTCTCAAATTCCTTTTTGATAAAATGTTAATTTACTGAAACTCAATATAAAAGTTTGGCTACTCAGCACAATTCAATTTAACGCCACGTCACACTTGGCACCACCAGGCCTCTATACACAACACAACGCTAACAGCCCCTCCGCTTCCAGTCCCGGACTCACAGGTCTCTCACTGGACAACGATACTGGGTAACGCCGACTTCAAACTAATGCGAACAATAGGCCCACAAAATAATTGCCGAATCCACCACGTGGAACACCATGTACAGCGCGGCCTCGCGTGTTCCGATTCCCACGCCGAGCACCTTCTGAAACGCTGAAAGTACTGCCTGATATGGCCCAGATAGCTCCTTAAAACCCCTCTGCACTGAAATAGCAATTGTTAACCTAAAACCTATACACAAAGGGACTTGGTTAACAACAAAATTGAAAATACAATACACGAGAAAATTAACCTTAAACCTCGCAAATAATTCACACAAAACATAGCTTAACGGCTGGGGAAAACCAATGCCCACACAGTAAAATGTTTGTCTCTCTGGCTACCCATTATCCAGACTAACTTCTGGAATTCGCCAAGAAAAGACCCCTGCTGGACAGCATGAAAACGTGGCCGCACGCTTGACAAACAGCCGCTACTCTGACTGACGAAACCGGTATACTAAAAATAGCCTTATCGACCAACACTCACACTACGGAAACACCTTACAAGCATAAACAACTATTTACAGACAACACCACAAAAACTAACTAAAATGAAAATTAACTTCATCACAGAGACGTTAGGCAAGATACAATCAATCAATCAATCAATCAAAATTAAGGATTATCTCCTTCATGCATAGCTCTTATCCTTAAACGAATTTGACTCCACTTTTCATGGCACGCTGTTTTTGGCTATAATAGCTCTAAAACTTCATTGTTATTTCGGATTTCAAACATTTCGGTTGAGCATCACTGAAGAAACATTATTTGTCGAAATGCGTATCTGGTGCATCCAAATTGGTACCGTATCTGTTTTACATTATGACCCCTGGGTCGAGGCCTCTGCTGGTGGACTGTTAGTCCCCGAGGGTCTCTACAGCCTAGTAGCTAAGTACTTCATTACTAGCTTGAAAATACGGATGTATATTTAATTGCTGTTATAAAATTTAGAAATTCATTTCAAAGGCCGAGAGGTTAGAACGTTCGACCCGCATGCGGAAGGCCCTGGGTTCGAATCCCTGCCGCGACACACCTAAGTCGTTAAAAACAGGTAGTGACAGTTCCATCGCCAAACGCTCGGCATCAGATGTGAATGTCACGGGTCCTCGGAGATGACCTTAACAACGGATGACCCGTGTCACAGTAGGTGCGCCATTTACAAAACACGGACAAGTCACGGACGCACGGATGCACGGAAGTAGAAAAAATAGTACAAATCACGGATTCATTTTGCACGGGTAATGAAATTGTCCGTGCATTTTTTAAATTATAGAATCAATTGATTTGTGACTTCGAATATACTTTGAATTGTTTTGTGTACACCCCAGGGAATAATTATGTAGTTAGAATCTATCAGTCACAGAAATTTTCAGTGCATTGTGACGTCACCGTAATTGTTTCGTCACAAACATTTGTCCGTGTTGTATGCAATATTTCCGTGATTCCTTCATTAGATTATAATAAACATATAAAAACTATATTTTCTCATAATACAAGTATTTTATCATTATTTCATATAAATTCTTCAATTTACAGAATTTCCGTAAACTTTGGTATCCGTGACTGGAAAGAAAAATCTGTCCGTGATTTGTATGCAATATTTCTGTGGTTCCTTCATCACATTACAAACATGTGAAATTTACAGATGGAAGACTATATTTCTCTCATATTACAAGTATTTTATCGTTATATTTCATATACATTCTCCAATTTACAGAATTTCCGTAAAGTATGGTATCCGTGACTGAAAAAAAAAATCTGTCCGTGATTTGATAAATAATACAAATCACGGATTCATTTTGCACGGATGATAACAATTTCCGTGAATTTAAAAATGCTCATTTGAGCAGCGGACGAAATCGACATTGCACTGTCATAAAATTTTACAGATAAAGATATGAAATTGACATTCCGTTTTTAACAAAATTTACGGATCAATAAAATTGAAAACTAGAAATACATTTATCATTATTATTTATCGTAAACACATAAAATCACGGAAATTGCAGAAACGAAAACAAAAAGTCACGGACAATTTTTTACTCACGGATTCACGGACGATTTTAAAGTCACGGATGATTTTTTAGTCACAGATACCAACGTCACGGAAATTCTGTAAATTGTTCTTATTGAAGAATTATAAGAAATAACAATTGAAATAAAATATTATTCTTGTATTATGAAAGAATTATAGTCTTCTGTCTGTAATGTAGTGTAAATTTCTAATGTTTATAACAATTACAGTGACGTCACAATGCACGGAAAAAGTCTGTGACTGGTAGAGTCTACCTGCATATCTCCTACCTACTTGCACCAACAAAAAAAAAAATCCAATGGATGTTCGAAGTCACAAATCAATAGCATATTCTATATTTAAAAAATGCACGGAAAATTTTATCATCCGTGCAAAATGAATCCGTGATTTGTACTATTTTTATCTGTTTCCGTGCGTCCATGACTGTCCGTGTTTTGTCAACCTCCCAGTAGGTGTAGCACGCTAAAAAACCCTCACTGCTCAATGGCCGTAAGCGCCGAGCATAGGCCTAAATTTGAAGCCCTTCACCGATCTTGGTGACGTCTCCATATGAGTGAAAAATTCTCGAGTGAGACGTTAAGCAAGATACAATCAATCAATCAATCAAAATTAAGGATTATCTCCTTCATGCATAGCTCTTATCCTTAGACGAATTTGACTCCCCTTTTTTTGGCACGCTGTTTTTGGCTATAATAGCTCTAAAACTTCATTGTTATTTCGGATTTCAAACATGTCGGTTGAGCATCACTGAAGAAACATTATTTGTAGAAATGCGCATCTGGTGCATTCAAATTGGTACCGTATCAGTTTTACATTATGACCCCTGGGTCGAGGCCTCTGCTGGTGGACTGTTAGTCCCAGAGGGTCTCTACAGCCTAGTAGCTAAGTATTTCGTTACTAGCTTGAAAATACGGATGTATATTTAATTGCTGTTATAAAATTTAGATATTCATTTCAAAGGCCGAGAGTTTAGAGCGTTCGACCCGCATGCGGAAGGCCCGGGGTTCGAATTCCGGCCGCAACACCAAAGTCGTTAAAAACAGGTAGTGACAGTTCCATCGCCAAACGCTCGGCATCAGATGTGAATGTCACGGGTCCTCGGAGATGACCTTAAAAACGGATGACCCGTGTCACAGTAGGTGTGGCACGCTAAAAAAACCCCTCATTGCTCAATGGTCGTAAGCGCCGAGCATAGGCCTAAATTTGAAGCCCTTTACCGGTCTTGGAGGCGTCTTCATATGAGTGAAAAATTCTCGAGTGAGACTGTAATGAAGTTCTTTTAAATTTTGTGTAGGCAATAGAGAAAATGATAAATCGTAGAATAAATGAAAAGAAAATTTATTTAACAATAAGATAAGAAATATAAAGATGTTTGAAAAAAACAAAGAAACCACACTTTTACATACACACACCCATACTCTCTTACCGAGAAAGAAAATATAAATTGGTATAATAAACCTGGCAATATTGACAATCAATATAACGTATAACTGTCAAGACAATTCAATAGTCAATACAACAATTATGTCATTCCAGGCTGAAAATGTAACTGGTAATAAATGTATTACAAAATAATTCTAATAGTAGCAATTCCGCTAACTACAGAAAAGAATAAATAGTAGTAAATTACGTTTTGTAAATACAAAATTTCTCAAATTCCTTTTTGATAAAATGTTAATTTACTGAAACTCAATATGAAAGTTTGCCTACTCAGCACAATTCAATTTAACGCCACGTCACACTTGGCACCACCAGGCCTCCATACACGACACCGCGCTAACAGCCCCTCCGCTTCCAGTCCCGGACTCACATGTCTCTCACTGGACAACGATACTGGGTAACGCCGACTTCAAACTAATGCGAACACTAGACCTACAAAATAATTGCCGAATCCACCACGTGGAACACCATGTACAGCGCGGCCTCACGTGTTCTGATTCCCACGCCGAGCACCTTCTGAAACGCTGAGAGTACTGCCTGATATGGCCCAGATAGCTCCTTAAAACCCCTCTGCACTGAAATAGCAATTTTTAACCTAAAACCTATACACAACCCAGATAGGAAGACAACGTCGGGCCAATGTTGGCCCAATTTTTGTTTTTTACAACGTTTGGCCACTGTTGGTAGTCCTATGTTGGCCCACGGTGATTTTGCTCATCGGCCCAACGTTGGTCTAAATTGTTGGCATACTGTTGGGCCAATGTAGGTATAATTGTAAGCCAACTTACAGCCAATATTGGTAGTTGGTTGTTTTGGTTGGCCCAATGTTGGCCTCTTGTTGAAATGATGGCATTATTGTTGGGCCAACGTAGATAATATTGTAAGCCAACTAACAGCCGACGAATAGACTGGTTGGTTATAGGTTGGCCCAATGTTGGCCTTTCATTGTTTGAAAGGGTGGGTTGGATATTGGCGGTTATTGATCTAAAGCTTCGTTTTTGTTTGTCAATATTGTTGGCTATACTAATAATTTACATTTATCAAACCAAATTGGAATACTTGTTGAAAATAAGATTTGTAAATTATACTTTAATATATTGACTTTTCCCATGATTGTTTTTAAAAAGTACAATGCACATTTTGACCTGCATTCATTATTAATGCATACATTTAGAAAGAAAACATTACAAATGATTCGCTGTAAAATGATTTTTTATATGAATTAAATTGTCAAAAGTTACAACATAGGTTTGAAATAGATGATGGTAGACATTTCTGAAAAATAATGATTTAAAAGTTTTTAATCCTGGCTCACTTCCTCACTGTCACTCTCTTGCCTTTTCCGCTCGTTCTTTTTCCTCCCTTTGTCGCCTCCCTCATCTCGGTCTTTGGCGATTTCATTGTTAGTTACACCACTACAGATTTTTTTTTTTCCTGACAGCCTCTGATTGAAAACACAAATAATTTGGTATTGAAAACAAAGCAAATTCTGGTATAGAATCCAACATATGGATCATATGATTAGGTCTTTTAAAGACAATAACGTATATTACAGGTGCATATCGATCTATAAACCTTAGTATCTTTATCAAAAAACATGATCATGTATACAATAAACAGTAGATGGAGACAAGCTGAGAGAAAGATGTTCAATGCTCTATAACTTACTTATTATGTCTCTTAATTCTAGATTTGACAGCCCTCTGTTTGTTCCTTTCCCACTCCATTGAGCACCAAGGTTGTCGCCATCAAAAAGGGCAGTAATCTTCGAACACATTTTTGAACATTATCGCCTCCGATGCATATAAGTTTCCCAAGCTTTAAATCACAAAGGTATATTTATAATAGTTAACTGAAAAGACCGCTAGATACATGTACAAAATAATAAATGTATTAGCAGTATTTATTATAAATGTACAAAACAATTGAAAACAGCAGAGCAACAACCAAATAATACAGGCACCTAGCAGGCATACTATAAAACCTGGCCTCGCCCCATTGGCCTGGCCTGAAAATTGGCCTGTCCCCAATTTTGGCGCCTAATTATGCTCCATCCCAAATTTTGGCCTGGCCTCAAAAGTTGGCCTGGCCTCAAATTTGGCCTCTAAAATAATTTTTGGCCTCAACCAAAAAAATTCAAAATTTCGATTGAATTTATTGATTTATTATTGGTTTTAGTTTTTCAAAGTCATAGCACATAAATGATATGTTTCTGTTGTTTTGTAAAGGTGCATTTTAAAATAATCATGAACTACCATCAATCTGATTGATTTTATCGAATATCTATTGATTAGTTTATTGATCAAATCATTTTCTTTTCCCTTCATATCTGTATGTACTACTATACACCAAAAAAAAAAAAACCAAACAAACAAACAAACATATACACAACTGATGGAAGATTGGCATAGTGATTTTGTTTCAGAATTATGATTGATTTCATTGACTTATTATTGGTTTTGTTTTTTCAAAATTGTTGAACATGAATGATATGTTTGTGTTATTTTGTGAATGTGCATATTAAAACAATCATGAACTACCACCAATCTGATTGATTTTATTGAATATCTATTGATCAGTTTCTTGATTAAATAATTTTTCCCCTTCCTAACATATGTACTAGTACACACCAAAAAAGCATACGGAACTAATGAAATGATTGGCTTATTGATTTTTTTCAGAATTATGATTGATTTCATTCTTTTATTATTGGTTTTTGATTTTTTTCAAAATTGTTGAACATAAATGATATGTTTGTGTTTTGTAAATATGCACATTGAAAACTCATTTTACTAATGATCCACCTCACTTATTGATAATGAATTTAAAAAACAAATTCACACTAGTTTAATGATGAATCATCACACCTCACACACTGCAATGTAGTGTACCGCCTTAATCACTCTCATTGATAAGAACAATAAGTTTGATATCTAGGTATAAAAATACTACTATAAATCATCCAGATTGAAACTACAACTTTGATAAATTAAGGATGTTCATATCTGTTTAAACTATTTGAAATAAACATGTATCACTAGTACTGTAATGGGATATCAGATTATTTACAAATTATTATTCTACAGCACGGGTCTTGACGGAAAGTAAAGGTTGAAGTTAATCTATGATATACGGTTTGAAATGTCACACAGCTCTGCACAGAACGTTTATTTTCAATAATGATCAGAATGAAAGATGATTTTAATGACTAGTCTAAAAACGTTAAGAAGTAAAGCACAAAATTAAAGCTGCACTTTATGAATTTGTAGATGCATAAACCTTTTTTTCTTCTTTATAATTAAGACAATGGCATGAGTATTACATGTATCTGATAATTGTTTAGATATAGCTGCTGCAGTGGTTAGGTAGAGGTACATCACAATTTTGAAAATTTAGACAAGACAGTTTTGTATACCTTATTTAGTTTAGGCACAATCATAAGATGAGTTACTAATTAAAATATTTCTGTTGTATCAAATACACCCTATTTGCAAATGTTGGACTGCTCCATTGTTTCTGTATAATGGAATTTCCAACTTCAGCAAAAGTTTTCATCACCATCCTTTAATATGGTGATAGATATTCCCTTTATCCTGACAGGGCAGGCCTTCATAGCATGGGAACTTGTCACTTTTTCTATGAATATTGAAACGTAATTAAGAAATCAAGAAAGAAATATTTATAATACATCATATCCGTTTTAATCTACATTGTTCATTCTAAGTAAAGTATAGATAAATGAACACTAAAATACAAATCTAAAATCCTTAGTTCATCGGCTATTATCATTATGGTAGGAAACACTTCACTGTGTTTATTTTGATTTTTTTTTAAAATGTCATTTATCATGCATCGGAAATTAAACAAGTAACACTAAATGCGTGGTATCTGCACATTGAAAACATTAAGACCACATGCTATGTTCTGAATGTGCGCTGATCTTAAAATCGAATTCATTATAATGACAACACAGTTGTAACTTTTATAATTTGTAAATTGATATCAAATTGAATTCTGTTGAATACAAAAAATATTAATAAATCAATCATTTCATCAGTATACGTTTTTATGTACTAGTACATAAGTTAGGAAGGGGAAAGCAAATAATTTTGTCAATAAACTATAGCTAATCAATAAATAATCAATAAAATCAATCAGATTGGTAGTAGTTCATGTTTATTCTAATGTACATAATCATTTTATTTCTACAACTCTAAAAAACTAAAACCAATGAAATCAATCATAATTCTGAAGAAAAAAAAATCAATATGTCAATTGTTTTATTAGTTGTGCAATCTGTTTTAGTGTGTACTAGTATATACAGATATAAATTAAGGAAAAAGAAAATGATTGATTCAATAAACTGATCAATAGATTTTCAATAAAATCAATCAGATTGGTGGTAGTTCATGATTATTTTAAATTGCACATTTACAAAACAACAGAAATATATCATCTATCTGCTTTGACTTTGAAAAACTAAAACCAATAAGATATCAATCAAAATTTTCAATTAAAAATTTTTTTTTGGTTGAGGCCAACAAAATTTTTAGAGGCCAAATTTGAGGCCAAGCCAACTTTTGAGGCCAGTCCAAAATCTGAGATGGAGCATAATTAGAGGCCAAAATTGTGGCCAGGCCAATTTTGAGGCCAGGCCAGGCCAATGAGGCCAGGCCAGGTTTTATAGTATGCCTTTCAACACATGGTGAAGTTCAAATTAGAATTCACTAGATCTAGGCTCGCAGCCTTGTCGATATCCATTTTATCATCTCCCAGTGTAATTTCACGAAATCTGTGATTATCACATGCTTGTGAGAAAATCCTCATGGTCATCAGTGAATAAAAACTGTACACCCAAATCGTGAAAATCGCCAATGATCATTGTTGAGGTGCTCTGATCAGACACATACTGCACATCCGCTCTCACCCTCTATCGAGCGAGAAGTGCGCGATGAGCATGCATGGCGGGAAGAGGAAAATACCCAAGCGGTCACCTGACAAAAACTTTACTTTTCATAGGGGTAATTAAGAAAATCATGCAATAACCACTGGTCACATGACAGATATTATATTTCTAATTGGTCATGATAAAGTGATTTATTGAATATTTATTTCGGTGTATCTTGATTTATTTGGACGAAGGGCGGAGACTCGTGCTTCGTACTCGTCACCGCCCATCGTCCAAATAAATCGCACGAGTCTCCGCCCTTCGTCCAAATAAATTAATATACACCGAAATGAATATACAATAACTATTATATGTCTTTCAAATTGAGGAACATATAACACGGGTAAAATATTTATTGACTTGATAGCCAAGGTAGCTAAACAGTTGAGGTAGGGGAAAGAGAGTAACATACACAAAATTGAATGTCTAATTTCAAGCTTATTGGGTTTATTGTGGATTAGAAAAACAAAAGAATTTTCATTTTACTTTAGATAGCAGTCATGGATCCTGATAAAAAACAAATGAAAAGACGTCTATACAACAGGAAATGGTTATCTCAAAAGCGTAGAAAATTACAATTACAAACACAGGAGAAACTATCAGATTCCGACACACTTATACATTTAAATTCTATACAATCTGAACATTCTCGTGAAAACGACTTCAATGCACAAAATCCACTGGTCTCAGTCTCAGTAAAGAGACGGTTACTGTCTACACCAGTACGCAGATCTCCTCGATCAAAGTCACTCCTGTCTCCATCACCACCCCCACCAGCTGACAGGAACCAAATTCTGGTCTCAGTCTCATTAAAGAGACGGTTACTGTCTACAACAGTACGCAGATCTCCTCGGTCACTCAACACCGGGAAATCACTAGAAAGAGTCACCTCTACACCGTCATCATCATCAGCCGCAAGTTCATCAAATCCTCGCCCAATACCTGGTATGGTAATCTTTAAAAGAATACATTTTGCAACTGTAATCTATTGTAATAATGACTAGTTACTTATCTAGAAACTGAATTTCTGTTTTCAGCCATTACGGATACCGGGGCATTTGCAACTACATGTAACAGATCGGAAGGAAACGTTCTTGAGCTGCTCCATCAAGGTATGCACATTAACTTATAATTAATCTCTCTCTCTCTCTCTCTCTCTCTCTCTCTCTCTCTCTCTCTTCATATTTTTAAATCTATGTTGTTAAAATAGGAGCTTGAATAAGATAGAGGAAATTATCACAATATTACAGGAAAGCAATTTAATTACATCCAATTTTGATATTTCATTTTTATAGGTAAATTCATTGAAATAGAACTTTTTTTTAATTTCAGTTATATCGAAGATGGATATTCTGCAGAAAGACATATCTGCCATCAAAAGTCATCTGATGTATACTGTGACTGTTAGTGTTGACACCCTTGGAGGGCTATGTATGGATTTTGTTGTCAGAGAGAGTTCGTACATAGAAGTAAAACTGATACAATACTAATCGTGACGTCATCCGTATCTCACTGCAGAATCGGCATGTATATGATGGATGTTTCATACTTTATAACAAATAAAATAAAGACAGTAATATGAACCTTCTTTTTCAGAAGAAAGGATAGAGACTAAACCGGTTGCCTGCAGCTGAAGATCGCGATTTGCCAACGGATTCAGAATGATTTCTGACACTGTTAATTTTGACAAGTAACATCCATTAAAAGTTCATTCATTAAAACCTTTGAATGTTGAGTTATTACATTGTTATAGAATTGAATGATTATTCAAATGCTTGTAAAAAAATTTTTTTTAAATGTTGTAAAACCGTTTTGAAAATGTTTTAAAGCAGAAACACGTTTCTAATTAATGTTATGATAACATTTTAAATAACCGTAAAAATTTACGTTGTAATAACGTTTTATAAAATGTTTTCAAAACGTTTTTAAAACGTTACGGTAAAACGTTTTTAACAAATGTTATGATAATGTTTTAAAAAACATACAAATTACGTTGTAATAACGTTTTAGAAAATGTTTTCATAAAAGGTAAAGATAACGAACAGTGATTAATCTCATAACATTTTCACAGTGTTTTAATAACGTTGTTGTGCTAAACTGTACCTGAGATCGACCTGTAACACTTCGGCACCGGAATTCGTACGGCTATACCATCACACGAGAGGAATATGCAATAAAGAACCTTCTTTGTGCTTATATAGGGTTCTTTTAGCAACCACAGGCCTTCTAGCGTGTTTAGTTAGCTATATTTTGTTTCCATTTTTTTTTACTGGTTCGAAATATTGAACCCATGCTTCGTCACCAGTAATAATGTTTGCAAATTGTCTTTGATTGAATTTGGGAAACATTTTGAGCAATTGGTTAGCGGTTTGTACTCGTACCCGTTTTTTGGTCACCTGTCAATATATGTGGTATCCATCTGGCAGAAATCTTTCGTACTTTCAAAATGAAATGCACCCACGATAGAGATATACCAACAGCTTTGGCAATATCACGAATCGTGTATCTGCCATCACTTTCAATTATTTCCCTGACTTGCTGCATATTTGACGGCCTCTGTGCCAGTCAGAACTTTCTTTCTCCACCTACGAACTGTCTCATAAGATACCTTATAAGACTCATAAACTTTCCCCAATTCAGTGAAAATCTGCATTAGCGAATGATTGAGTTTTGTGCGAACTTTTATACAAGCTCTAATTTCTTCAATATTCTCAACCTGTTTCCCAACCATTTTACAACAGTGGTCTATTGAACAGTAACTCTATTGAAATGACTATAAGTTAAACTATAAGTTTAAAACTATGTGTAGCTGAGGACTCTTGTAAATACCGTTGGAAAGGTATTGAATAGAGCTATTCAAGAGTATCATCATCCACGAAATCGTGCAAAGCATTATCGCGCTGTGGTACAATACACATTGCATATCTAAGAGCCCTCGATGTGAGACTTTATCAAATGATTTAGAATTGTTTTCGAATTATTTGAGAACATTCTTGAGATTGTCGAGAAATACAATTACATCTGATCGATATGAAATGATGAGACATATTTCTAACATTTTATCAGAGGAATGAAAATTATTTTGGGTTAGTTTCTCCGAGTGGTATTGTGTCGTAACATTATGTTAAGGAAAAACCAAATATTCTTCGTCTTAGATGTCATTTGATAAAGAGGTGCATTTTTCAGATATCAAGACGAGTTTGTAATTTATTCCAGCAAACAGTTTATGTATATTTACATGTATGTATACCACTGCAAAATGTGGTCATTTTATTGATTTAACAGTCCCATTACATTATAAATCTTTTTGACAATAAGGATCGAACTAAGTCGAACAACAATATGAATTACTATAAAACAGTTCCATTTTTTCAACTTCATGAAAAATATTTCATAAGTAAATCCCCATCTTGAATACTAGTATATATAGTTTTTAAATCGAGGTAAGCTACTGACAAACAAGTTGATGGTACAGGGATTTCAACAGTCTCGATTGAAGTCAGCATTTCATTTCGCAAATTATATGGTCGTTATAACGATCTAGTTCGTCAATACAACCTCGCATTGGGTCAAATACTGTCTGACGTGTTTCATACCGATTGTTAAGCCGTTCTTGGCACACTGATTTAGACTGCGGATAACTCCGTTTACCTGATCAGGATATGGGGCTCACGGCGGGTGTGACCGGTCAACAGGGGATGCTTACTCCTCCTAGGCACCTGATCCCACCTCTGGTGTGTCCAGGGGTCCGTGTTTGCCCAAATATCTATTTTGTATTGCTTGTAGGAGTTATTAGATTGATCACTGTTCGTTATCTTCACCTTGCATATATAACATGCATTTATAATTGTTTAGAAAAGTGTTCCAAACTTCCAATATTAATTCTTCCCTGTACTTGGCAATTGCAACAAATTATTGAACATTTTGTTTTGATATGTTAATAGTACTATCATAGCTTATATATCCATGAAAGGTGAAGATAACCAACAGTGATCAATCTCATAACTCCTACAAGCAATACAAAATAGATAGTTGGGCAAACACGGACCCCTGGACACACCAGAGGTGTGATCTGGTGTCTAGGAGTAGTAAGCATCCCCTGTCGACCGGTCACACCCGCCATGAGCCCTATATCCTGATCAGGTAAACGGAGTAATCCTTTATCCATACAGCATCATTACAAGCCATAGTATTGGTTATAGTCCGGCTGATTAGTGAAAAAATTGCTCACTTGATGAGGAAAGCACCAAATTTGGAATGGTAGTATTTTTAGGTGTACTAAGCAATAATAGCTATGGACCCACTCTCAAAATTCAATATGGCCGCCGTTTTCAAAATGGCCGCCATATGGTATATCTTTTTCATCTTTCTTTGATAGAATCACTATTTTTGATACCAGGAGTTCAGAATTTTACACAATTGATTTATTGTGGTTGCTTTAGAAGCCTTAATGTTTAAAATTTGTAATATTTCAATATGGTCGCCATATTCAAAATGGCCGCCATATAGAATATATGTTTGCGTGTTTGTTTAAAACAACCCTACGTTTGAGGAGAGGAGTTCAAAATATTACACAATTGATCTATTGTGATGAAAGTGAAAGCCTTAATGATTATAATTGATAATAGTTCAGTATGGCTGCCATTTCTCTAACTGATGCTAAACTGCTAATTAGTATTACATTTATGCATGTTTTCAAATGAGTTCATGGGAAATCATGATAGATTAAACATTTTGATATAAATTAATTAATTTACTTAATATATCAAAAATTGATAAAATTCAATTGAGCAGTTAATTCAGAAATTAATTAAGACCATTCTGCATTTTACATGTAACAATGACACACGCGAGCTATCGTACCTGGAATATTTGATATGAACATGAAGCAGACGATGTGATGTTTACATAGTGTATGTAAGTTTTTATGTGTTTTAATAATTTATTTTGATAATTTCTTGAAGAGGTGATGAATTTTAGGATACAAATGCATATGAAAATCAGAGAAACATGTTGTCATCTTATCTGGTGGTCTTCACATTAAAATTACAGCATTTAGAACAATTTGTGATTGGTTAGACAACAGTGGCTGGACCAGTACACTATGTCAAGCTGATATAGCAAGTTCAGGTACCGCCAATTCATTCCTCAACGAATCCCACGTGAAACGGACAAGTCACGCACATGAGGTGACTGCGTGCTCTTTGTATATTTTGATGAAACGGTCTTATGATAGATACATAACAGAACAGGACCCTGAAAATGATCAGCTAATATTCAAAGAATGGTGTGAACAAAGAGAAATTGAAAGTCCCCTTTTCAACTATTGGTCTTTAACGTTGAAGTTTGAAACTGCAATATTAGTTTTCATCAGATCTTTGGTAGACGGCAATTTCCCACTGTATAAAGACTCATTTTCACTTCTTATTCCTTGGTTCTTTGTGCTTGATCATCCAAACTATGCTAGATAGTTACCTATTCACTTACGGGACATGGTTATGCTAAAGGATAATGCGCCAGAAGTGTACAAGAAGTTTCAGAATGGGAATTTTGTTCTGAAGAAATCTCGCGATAGATTTTCATCGATAGCATTAGATTAAGCACATGAGCAGAACAATAAGTTAGTGAAAGGAGATAGTGGAGCAATCGGCCTTACAGAGAATATGGCTCAGCTGTAACAGTGGATGGTATCAGGTCCAGAAATAGCCAGAGTAATAAATGATTCGAATCTGCTCAGGAACAACAAGAGGTACTGTGAGCAATGCTCACTAAGAATACCCCCGCTTACCCCAATCTCCCAAAGGGTGTTGGTAAAAGGTATAAACTACCTCTTTTCTGAGTGTAAAAAACAAATGGCATGACAAACCGAACCATATTGCTACTTCAATGTCCAGTGCGTTTGACCGTTGACCTTTTGACCCCAAAATCGATAGGGAACATCTTCATCCCATGGGCAGTTCATATGTATGATATGGTGATGGTAGGTGGAAAGGATAACGCTTTAGAGCCCGGAAACCATATTACTACTTCGATGTCCAGTGCGCTTGACCTTTGACCTTTTGACCCCAAAATCGATAGGGAACATCTTCATCCCATGGGTAATCCATATATATGATATAGTGACGGTAGGTGGAAAGGATAATGCTTTAGAGCCCGGAAACGATTGCGTCTACAGACGGACGGACAGACAGACGGACAACCCGATTCCAGTATACCCCCCACAACTTGTTGCGGGGGGTATAATAAGATCAAAGCAAAGGACCAGATGTAAGGCACCATGAACAGACCAAGAGTCAACAAAACACATTTGCAAAACATGTCAAAGCTTTCTGTTCAGTTGTAGGAGATATGGGAAATCCCTTTTTTTGGAACACAGCGAGGATTTACTGATCTTGGACACACGAGATATTGTTGACAAAAAGGTTGCAGAAACAGTTAGAAAGGTAGAAGATGTTGTTGGAAGACAACAATTTCACCAGTTTGTAAGAGAACGATTAGAGAGTAACTCAAAGTATATTTACGAACCAATAAAACAAAACAAGCTCTTTTTGTTTAGTCGTCAGCAACCTAGAACAAAATCCAAAGAGAAACAACAAATTGCAAATTGAAACAAAACTGTTCTCTTTTTTCACAGTTATATGTTTCATGTCAAGTTCGAAATGGCGATCTTGTAGAATTTTTCAAACATGAAAACCAAGCTTATCCACCATCCCTATCACAATTTGGTAACTTAAATACGCCATAGATTAAAATCAGATCTTCTTGTACAACTAGAGAAAATTACAGAATCAAGCAGTGAGGCTCCGAAAGTTGATGCCTTGGTTATAGATGGTGCTGCCCTTATTAACAGGCTGAAACCAAAGGGGAGTAAAACGTTTGAAGATTACTTCAGAGATATTGTCGTACAATATATTCAGATTCGGCTTCGCTGTGTGAGAAAAGTTGATCTAGTTGGGACGAGTATTTCACAGACAGCTTAAACACATCGGAAAGATCTAGATGAGGAGAGGGAATGAAAAGGAGGGTATTGCCAGATTCTAGAACTCCAGTAAATTGGGAAGCTTTTTTTTCAAGTAGATGAGAACAAGATGGAATTATTTGCCTATCTATCACAAGAGCTGGTATCAGACGAAGGTGTATGTTGTGCTGAGAAACAGATCATCAGTACTAAAGGCAGTTCTGTCATGTGCTTAAAGCCGAGATACACTAGTCAACTAGAAACATGCACACAGGAAGAGGCAGATACACGAATGAAGCTTCATGTTAAGGATGCAGTTGCTGAAGGACACGAGTGTGTCTTGATTCGGAGAGTTGATACTGGTGTTGTGGTTTAAGACATATCTTGTTTTTAAAAAAAATATGAACAGATGAAAGAATTGTGGATTGCCTTCGGAGATGGAAAGAGCTTTAGGTACCTGTTAGCCCACAATATTGCCAATGCTCTTGGACCCCAGAAGTCACATCGTCTTTTATTTTTACATGCATTCACGGGCTGTGATCAGGTATCATCATTTGTAAACAAGGGTAAGAGAGCATGGGACACATGGACAAACTATAGACAAATAACAGAAACTTTTGACAACTTAAGCGACAAGAATCTGTCACCAACAACTGCTGTGGGTCGCATGGAGGAAGTACAGCGATTTTTTGTACTCATGTACGATAAAGCAAGTGAGTTTGTAATAGTCAATGATGCAATAATATACCTATTTACTAGAAAAGGCAGGGTGATTGATGATATTCCTCCAACAGAAGCAGCACTGCTTCAGCACACAACACGGGCCTATTACATGGCTAGCCAAGTTTGGGACAGAATTGTCTTTAAACCTAGCTCTCCAACAGTGGATCCAGGAACATGGGGATGGAAAAGCAATGAAGTAAATATGCGGATTCCATTCTGGATAGTGCTACATGAAGCATCAGGATCCTGCAATGAACTTATCAAATGTGGATGCAAGCCTCAGAATGGATGTAGAGGGAGATGTCAATGTGTCAAAACTAATCTAACCTGTGCTTCCCTTTGTAAATCAGGTGGAGAATGTGACAGATTAAACCTTGTTCCCAACATTTAAACTTTATTAAAATGTCTAAAGCATTTTCTTCTCTTCTATTTCAAAACGACTCGTTTTCTTTTTCAATTGATGTTTTTAAGAAATCATTATTTGGTCAAAAAAGGGGGGGGGGGTGATACTATCGTGGGCAAAAATATGCTAAAAGCATTAATTATTTACAAAACATTATTACATCTGCAATTACAGGAAAAGTTTAACTTCTTTACAGCCATACATCATTGATTATTGAAAAAGAACTTTGATTTTTTTGTCACATCAAACTATTGAGCAAAGGAAATTTAAAGAATTTTATCACTTTTCCGACATCTTGAAAATGGCGGCCATATTGGATTTCTGAAAGTGGGTCCATAGCTGATATTGAAGCTTATACATTAAAGAACTTTTGTAGAAAGTTTCATGCTTTCCTCATCAAGTGAGCAATTTATCTTAAAATTTGCACCAATCAGCCGGACTATTAATCGAATTATGAAATACTATAATACTTCTCTCACAGGTGCTTAAGGACATGTAACAGCCCCCCCCCCCCCCCCCCCACTCCCGAATACTAACCCCCGGTCCTCTTGTGACTTGTTAGGTCAATTACTCCTTTATGATATATTTCTGGTCCATTCTATGCCATAACTCCGAACATTAAACAAATATTGAATTAAAACACCATTCGCGACTAGTATAAACAGAGAAAGGTTGTCAACTTCATCTGCGAGGAGGGAGGGAATCCCCAGGATATTTCGCTGAAATGTATTCATAATCTACACCTAACGGTAAAATCGACGATCTCCGGTCATAGCCGAAATACTTCCGTCACTGAAGAGTTCCAACCTCCTGTGATGTCATCAGATTTTGCAAAATCAATGATTTATTTAGATTTAGATCTACGCTGGACATACAACTCGTATGGCGGAGGGAAACATAACAAGCAGGAACTGGACCAAGTAAGGAAGACTGCACTCAAAAACTATGTTTGCTATTTTTACCCGGAGTTCAAACTTGAGGATGTTTGGAGAGAGAGGATTGTGACGAGAATCAACTTGCAAATACAAGTCGACAGCCGAACCAGCTTATCCTGACGACGTGCACGATTTCACAGACTAAGACATTATGCTGTAATTGACCACAGGTGTATGTATATAAATACATACATGTTGTAGAACAGTAAAGAAGAATACTCAGCTTTATTATTATTATTAAATTATGGAAAATGAAAATAATATATTTAATGTATTGTCATTATTACTACAATGGGCTAAGTAATGGTTATTTTCTAGCATCCGAGTAATATTCACATTATCTAATAGATGGGCGGTCCGTCTGTCACGAATTTTTCAGGAATTTAATTCTATACATGTATTTGTACAAATGATTTAAGAAAACATGTATAACACAAATATTATTAAAGTAGGAAAAGGATTAAAGATTTGCATTAGCAAACTCTTTATAAAAAAAAATGAGAGAGAGAGAGAGAGAGAGAGAGAGAGAGAGAGAGAGAGAGAGAAAGAGAGAGAGGGGGGGATGACTACACTGAAACACATTGGAGTGATATACTACAAGCCAAAAATCCTGCACGGGTTGCTCCATTGTGGGGTCACTGAATGTTGGTGGACATCAAAAGATTTCGTGGTTTTGCTAACATACATTCGGTTCGCTGATGCCGTCTATCTCAATTACGAAATATATTCGATTGTTTTTAAACTTTGAACTCTATAATAGAATACATGTGTGTTAATTGGATTTTTAAAAAAATTCTTAGCGTTTTAGTTTTTGAACTACGCTTAATGGTATATGATATACAGCGTGAAGCAAGTCGTAAACTATTATTTTCAATTGAACATCAATGATTGATAATTTCGTTCGACTTTTGTATTTTAACGATGTAATTTAACTTTGAAGATTTGCACTTGATAGAAGAGCAATGATGCAGGAAATTAAAGTCCGTCAGTGGAACCGCTCGGAGAAGCTTGTCATTTAAAACAATGTACGCTACCATCTGCCGGGTACAATGCGTGCAGCCTACCATTGTTTAACCTATCCGAGCACAGTGTCCTCGTGTCTGTGTGGAATCTGAAGAGAACAGAAGAGATCTCCGGGGTTAACCTACCCACAAATCATCGGAAACTACAACCGTAGAAATATAACTCGAATCAATTATTAATAAACGCTGTTTGTTAGGCCGCTACAATACACAGACCTATATACTTGTATATATTGTAAGAGAGTGTGTTTTTAAAACACAGGGCGGTTTAAATTTGCCAGTGGAAGCGTGATATCCAGCCGGGACGAGGTGGTGGGCATTATAATAGTGTGTGATAGCTTGGACAATTATTGACGAAGAAGCAGTCTCCACGAAATCTAGATTTCTGTAAATTTTAAAACCAATCAGGTAGGACCAGTTAGAGTTCATTCACATAATAAGTAACTAATTTTACGTAGATTTCACAAAGTATGTAATAAACAACCCATATCAAGACGACGTGGAATTTAAAACGGATTACAGATATCGCTATATAGATGATATGACAGACGGATTACAGACATCGCTATATAGATATGACAGACGGATTACAGATATCGCTATATAGATGATATGACAGACGGATTACAGACATCGCTATATAGATATGACAGACGGATTACAGACATCGCTATATAGATGATATGACAGACGGATTACAGATATCGCTATATAGATGATATGACAGACGGATTACAGATATCGCTATATAGATGATATGACAAACGGATTACAGATATCGCTATATAGATGATACGACAGACGGATTACAGACATCGCTATATAGATGATATGACAAACGGATTACAGACATCGCTATATAGATATGACAGACGGATTACAGACATCGCTATATAGATGATATGACAGACGGATTACAGACATCGCTATATAGATGATATGGCAAACGGATTACAGACATCGCTATATAGATATGACAGACGGATTACAGACATCGCTATATAGATGATATGACAGACGGATTACAGACATCGCTATATAGATGATATGAGAGACGGATTACAGACATCGCTATATAGATGATACGACATACGGATTACAGATATCGCTATATAGATGATACGACAGACGGATTACAGACATCGCTATATAGATGATATGACAAACGGATTACAGACATCGCTATATAGATATGACAGACGGATTACAGACATCGCTATATAGATGATATGACAGACGGATTACAGACATCGCTATATAGATGATATGACAGACGGATTACAGACATCGCTATATAGATGATACGACAGACGGATTACAGACATCGCTATATAGATGATATGACAGACGGATTACAGACATCGCTATATAGATGATATGACAGACGGATTACAGACATCGCTATATAGATGATATGACAGACGGATTACAGACATCGCAATATAGATGATACGACAGACGGATTACAGACATCGCAATATAGATATGACAGACGGATTACAGACATCGCTATATAGATATGACAGACGGATTACAGACATCGCTATATAGATGATATGACAAACGGATTACAGACATCGATATATAGATATGACAGACGGATTACAGACATCGCTATATAGATGATATGACAGACGGATTACAGACATCGCTATATAGATGATATGACAGACGGATTACAGACATCGCTATATAGATGATACGACAAACGGATTACAGACATCGCTATATAGATGATATGACAGACGGATTACAGACATCGCTATATAGATGATATGACAGACGGATTACAGACATCGCTATATAGATGATATGACAGACGGATTACAGACATCGCAATATAGATGATACGACAGACGGATTACAGACATCGCAATATAGATATGACAGACGGATTACAGACATCGCTATATAGATATGACAGACGGATTACAGACATCGCTATATAGATGATATGACAAACGGATTACAGACATCGATATATAGATATGACAGACGGATTACAGACATCGCTATATAGATGATATGACAGACGGATTACAGACATCGCTATATAGATGATATGACAGACGGATTACAGACATCGCTATATAGATATGACAGACGGATTACAGACATCGCTATATAGATATGACAGACGGATTACAGACATCGCTATATAGATGATATGACAAACGGATTACAGACATCGCTATATAGATGATATGACAGACGGATTACAGACATCGCTATATAGATGATATGACAGACGGATTACAGACATCGCTATATAGATGATATGACAGACGGATTACAGACATCGCTATATAGATGATATGACAGACGGATTACAGACATCGCTATATAGATATGACAGACGGATTACAGACATCACTATATAGATATGACAGACGGATTACAGACATCGCTATATAGATGATATGACAAACGGATTACAGACATCGCTATATAGATGATATGACAGACGGATTACAGACATCGCTATATAGATGATATGACAGACGGATTACAGACATCGCTATATAGATGATATGACAGACGGATTACAGACATCGCTATATAGATGATATGACAGACGGATTACAGACATCGCTATATAGATATGACAGACGGATTACAGACATCGCTATATAGATATGACAGACGGATTACAGACATCGCTATATAGATGATATGACAGACGGATTACAGACATCGCAATATAGATGATATGACAGACGGATTACAGATACAGGCGCGTAGCCAAAAAGAAAGTGAAGTGTACATAAAGTACGGAAAGGGGCCGTCTAAAAGCCTGCAGTAGGTTCAGTGGCGAAGTCCCAGGAAGCTCCTGGGGTTATCCAATGAAATCACTTAGGTTTTGTGCATAGAATCAGGGTTTTTTTTGTCAATTTCCAAACCCAAACGAATTCACAAATTTAGTTTCTAAAGTGTTTTACTATGCCAACTTACCGTGTGAACTTGGACTGGCTTTACATTCATTTTACGATTTTTTGTTCGTTGTTTTTGACTGGTATACATTGTATCTGCTAAATGTTGCTGATGACAAAGAATATCCTAATCCGTCTACTACATGTATACATATATAATGTATGTAAAGTGATATTCGACATGAAGTTAATGATTAGAAATTAAACAAGCATTCTGAGAGTATTGCATAGCAGTACATAGTTCCCTACCGGAGGGAAAAATTATTGGACCGCAACAATATTCGAAATTCATTATGAGACTAAGGTTATGTTAAAAGGGAAGATTGGGAAACCAGGATAGGAATGGTTGGAAATCAAAAAACTATTCAGGTACAAAGACTAGACCAAGAAAACTTCAAAATTGATCTGTAACTTGTTATGGCAAAGCAATCATCATGATGTACAGAATATCAAATGAATATCTGTAAGCACGAAAAATGTTTGGAAAACTGATAATTCATGCTATTTTTCTAAGTCCAAGGGCCATAACTTAGTGCAAAATCAACGGACCGAGACGAAATTCGAACTTGATCTGTAACTTATTATATTTACATTTGCCAATACACTTCCTTATATGACAATACTAATGAAATCGATGTTCAATTTCGTATGACATGAATTTGGCCACGTGATCAGTTTGTTCTTGCGTATGAATACAATCACCGCTTCAAAAGTCAGTTCCTGTATTTTCACCTGGGTTCTTGCTTATGCAATGCAGTGGGGGATTTAGACCCCCCCCCACTCTCGCCACAAATTTAAATAATAGAAATAGTGCGAGTAAAATTCCAGATTGGCACCCAAAATGGCTGAATATTTTGGCTAGTACTTGACTTTCACCCCCACCCTCCTTCGTAAAACCTGGATCCGCCACTGCAATGATATCATGACAGAAACAAACGCAGCAGGATATTTATACAGATTTTATTTTGTAAACAAACAAGACTGTCATCAATTTATAAAAGAGAAACATTAAACATATCATTCTGTTGTTTCATTTTATACAGTTTTAAATACCTTCGGGCGTTATAGGATTTGATCACGTGACCAAATTCATGTCATATCCCAACAACATTAAAAATGATATCTTATTTCTTAAATGGCAAAGCAATGTACCAAATATCAAATGAATACCTGCAAGCACAACCAAAAAAGTCCGGAAAGCTGATAATCCATGCTATTTTTTTTTAAGTGCAAGGGCGATAACTTAGTGAAAAATCAACGGACCACGACGAAATTCGAACTTGATCTGTAACTTGTTATGGCAAAGCAATGTACCATATATCACATGAATGTCTGCAAGCACATAAAAAAGTCCGGAAAACCGATTTGCAGGACTGAAGGACAGACAGACAGACCGCAAACCTAAAGTCCCCTTCGACTTCGTCGGTTGGGGACGAAAATGGACTTAATTTGATTAAATGAACATCACGATGCTGATTAAATTTATAGAGGGGGACTATATAATGCAGTTATTTTTGAGGCACAAATGTCAACGGAAAATATCTCTCACTCTCTCTCAAATTCTGCTCACGTAGTTGCGTACTCGCATATAGGCAGCTACGAGCCTGGCATAGCACAGTGTTGATAAAATAATATGACATTTTTTCTTACGAGCCTGACATAGCACAGTATAGATAATATGATATGACATTTTTTTCATCTTTTTATTTCATTGGAGAGGATACTGCGAAATGGTGAAAGAAAATTGGATAGCATTATTTGAGTATATCGTGTACATTGGGTTTTATTACAAAACTTGTGTAATGTGATAGATCAAAGTGTAGAATAAAAATAAAGCGGATAAATAGATACACAACAGTTTTATTGCAATTAACTTAACAGAACTAACAGCCTGGTAAATATCTAATGACAAACGACTTTTCTCACCTGATTGGCAAGACAGACAGCGAAATAAATGCACGCATACAGGAGGACATAATGAAGCTGTGTTTGATTTAGTTCATCCCTTGACCATACTTACAAATGTAATATTTCTATGTTTCTGTGGTTTTTTAATTTTATTTTTCGTGAATAATGTAGGAATGGAATTGGTATGTCTGGTGTTCGTCACCTATATGTTTAAAATCAACAAGTCTGCTAACGCCTTCCCTTTGATAAATCTTCGGTACTGGGACCACTCCGCGGTTGTTTCTCTAGGACTGCGAAATCTGGAGTTCTGAAAATCTTGATCTAATTGATTGAGAACTCTGTATTTTCATTATCATTAATTATACATTTGTATACATACATGTATAGCGTTTTATCTAATCAACACATTTACCCTAAAGCGCTTTACACGTAAAACAAACTAAAACAAAGAACAATAAATACAATGAACATAAAAAGACATAAAATAATATTACACTGAGACAAAACGTTTTTCTTTCAATGTTACAGGCTCTGATAGAAAGATTTTTGCATTGGTATAAAAAAAATTCTTAAAAGCCTGGAAAATAAAATTGTGTACATTCTATTTCAGTATTTAATCACATGATACCTCTGTCAATGTCAAATGGATTGCTACTACTAATAAACAAGAACAGGTCATGTGTGAACGCACGCGTAAGAAATCGGCCGCAGGCCATTCATTTTATTTGCTCTTTCTTCACAATTGTCTATTATCTGCAATTGAAAGGGGATTCAAACGCTGAACTGTACAAACGTAACAAAAACAAAAAAAAAAAAAAAAAACAAAAAAAAAAAAAAAAAAAACAAAAAAAAAAAAAAAAAATAACAATTAAGGATTGTTTATGACAAGTTTGATAGAAATGTATAAAAAAAAAATCCATATACAAAAACATAGCAAAAATAGTTCAAGAATTTATTTATCCTGTTGTTTGTTTTTGAGGATAACACAATGCATGGAGATAGTCTCGCACTTCAAACTCTTTAACAGGATTGGATGACAAATGTTTCCATTAGCAAAAAAAAATCTACAAATTTAGAAAGTAAAAAATTTATATTAAAGAAAATCCAGCAGCACAGGAAATTTTTTAAATCACTGATATAGTAACAATCCAAATGTACTGATATTTTACTGACTTAATGTCAGCTGCATTGAAAGAGTTGTGCATGCTTAATCATAAAATATACCGATGAGTATGTTCTCCGCAAATCACTGATACACTATATACAGGGAAATATTCGCCCCCATTTTATTTTCACCCTAGGCTTTCGCCCTTGTTGTCAGTGGGCGAATTTAAGACTGGACGAAACTGCTTTCTCCCTTATCTCTCTTTTAGGGCAACTGTGTATGTGCGAATCTAAAACGGTGCGAAACCATCAACAGGTGTAGAAGCGCGAAAATAGCACGTGGCGAAAATGACAAGGGGCGAAAATAACCCTGTATATAGCATTTGAGTCAACGCATAAAATTTCTTTCTTTCGCTATTTGTCTTTCATCTGTTTCTTCATATATTACCCCAAACCAGTACAATATATATTTTGTCAATATATTTAACTGTGCCTTATTAGGAAAGAACCGAGCATAGACCTAAATTTTGCAGCCCTTCACCGGCTATAGTGATGTCTCCATACGAGTGAAAAATTCTCGAGCGGGACATAAAAAATATACAACCAAGCCATCTATTGTGTCTCAGATTTGTTAAGCTGATTTTTGTGTAATGCTCTACGTACATAACATATTAGTTAATTAAAAGTATTTTCTTGTAAGGTGATTTTCTGCAACTATCAATTATTATGAACGAGAGAGAGAGAGAGAGAGAGAGAGAGAGAGAGAGAGAGAGAGAGAGAGAGAGAGAGAGAGAGAGAGAGAGAGAGTTTAAGTTTAAATTCCTCAAAATCTCTTAATGGCATAGATATATAGATATCAATGATTAATAAAACGTTTATTTTGTACAAAAACAAGAGAAACCTAATAAAAATACGTTAGAGATCCGCTTTTATTGTAAAGATATATATATATAAGGGAAAATTATTTATTGTCTTGCAAGACAATAATTATCTAATCACCAAAATTACACATTCATGTGCCTGATTTGGGGTTAAAAAGTGTTTGAAATAATTCAATACTGGTGTTATTACTGAAATATATAAAGCAATTTTCATTGAAATAAATCTTTGGTGACAGAATGACAGTAATGCTCCATTGAATTGTAAAACGGTCCTGGATTAAGGAGTTAAGATAAAAATTAAAAAAAAAGACATTTGAGACAAAGTTATAACATTTATTACTGTTAACCTGCGTGGTGCGTTTTCATCCTTCAATATATGATATATACAAAACTAAGTATTGCTGCAAAATTCAGTGGCGGATTTAAGGGGGGCGCAGCCGGCGCCCCCCCCCCCCTAAAATTTTCAAATCTAAGGTAAATCGTGGTATCTTGTTTAGAAAAATGTGCTACACGATAAAAGAAGCAATAATTTCTTCCACTCCCGGAGAAAAAAATCCGACAAAATCTTTTGATTTCTTGAATTACATTATCGGGAGAACTTAACTTTTTCCAACATCCCTTAAAATTTGCGTCATTTTACTAATTTCACCTTATAAAAAATTATAGAAAATAGTACAAATGACTAAATAGGAGACATATTTCAAGACCTAGAAAATCTGTAAAACCCAGACCCCCTGCCTCATCAAGTGGCGCAATCCTGGATCCGCCTCTGATTTCTACAATTGACAAAAATTAATCATGACTGGTACATATGTATTTAATTGACACCTTTCTCGGCAGAGCGTGATGGGTACAAAACCACAAAGCTAACTGATTCCTGACTTAGCGTTCACAACTAAGGGTATCATGAATAATTTGTGTTCAGATGTAGAAACACAAAGGGAAACAATGATTAGGATGCCCATGAGACGTAGCTCAATGAATTATCAAAGCAACACGCCACACTGCAATAAGTATTGAGTAACATTCTACAAATTGTCCTTAAACAAATTACAGGAATTGTTCAAGTAAATGTTCCCTGTTGGCTGCTTATTAGCCTTGCCGTTTTATTCATAATGTCTGGGATGTTTTATTGTGAAAGTATAAACAACCGAGTTATCTGGTATTTTGTATGTTACAATTATAAGCTAACAATGTAGAAATATAACCCATGATATAATCAACCTAGTCATTTATTTGTAACGTATTATGTTTTATGTAAAGTTGAGAAGTAAATACTTTTATCGAGAAATGCATTACATTGAAGCAGTGCCCGTTTGTTACTAACAAAACAACGTTTTTCATATTTATATATATTTGTATATTTATGTAATATTAGTGATCTGGCTAGGCTACCGCAGTTATATTTGATTGTTTTTATATTGTTTAACGTCCCACTTGAGCATGTTTCACTAGTATGGAGACATCACCAATGCCGGTGAAGGGCTGCAAAATTTAGGCCTATGCTCGGCGCTTACGGCCTTTGTGCAGGGAGGGATCTTTATCGTGCCCCGCCTACTGTGACACAGGACCTCAATTTTTGAAGTCTCATCCATAGGACCGCCCCATTTAGTCGCCTCCTACGACAAGCAAGGGGTACTGAGGACCTATTCTAAGCCGGATACTCACGGAACTATTAACTTTAAGAAAGAGATAATATATATATATATATTATGCGTTTCTGAAAATAAATAACAGATACACGCATCTTTAATTTTGACATCGATAAAGAGATACGCCTTCGTGGTAGAGATATCTCTTAAGGTTAACGGAGATATCTATTTAAATTAGAGTTACCTGGTATCTCTGTAACTCTAGGAGATATCATTTTACGCGAAAGAAATAATATTCTTTTGCTTCAGTTTTTTTTTTTTTAATGATTAGAAAAACGGCTTACCATACTGCAATTTGTTACATACTTGAATTTGTCAATCCGATAACTTATCATGCCACTTTATACGAGTTTTCCCGCGGAAAGTTACCGTTGGTAACGTTTCAATTTCTATGATTTACATCTAATGAATTATGTTTGATATTTTTAAAAACGCAGATTTTCAGATGCATATACTCTTTTGATCATGCTCATTCAACATATTCAATGAAGTGCACCCATTATAATTCAAAGGATTTGATTTCCCTCACAAGCACCGCGAACATAATTAGCTGCATATAAAAGTAATGGGATGAAATCAGTTCCTGACTTTGAGTTTGTTTATTTTTTTTTTATATATGGGTTACTCTGTAACCAGAAAAAATCTGTACACGTGTGGTTGTAGATAAGAAGATTCTTGAAAATATGTCAAATTTTACCCCGTCACAAAGGTCCCATGGGTGCCGGAGTCCTGAAAATTACAATTCATGTCCCCCTTATCCCAAAATGCTTCATAAATTTGAACATAAATGGAGTGGTAGTTGTCAAGAAGTTAAAAATGTTCAATTGTTAATGGGCGAGGACGGAGGCTGACCAATTGTAATGGTTCATCTGAGTTTTATTCAGGTGACCTAAACTTCAAACTTAAGTTTGATATTTTTTTTTTAGAAATCCAAGCCTGGTACCGGAACCCTAGCATCATCGGTCATGCATTTCACAATTTTAGTAGAGGAGCTTAATGCCAGTCATATGATAATCATGCAAGCATTTTGTCTCCTTGATGTCCAGGAGTTACGAGTTTTTTAAAACCTGAAACCAGGGGTCATGAATTTCAGTTTTGGTAAACGGCTCATTGCTTAATTATAATTTTGATAGTTTTGGCCACATACCTCAGGCGAAAGAGAGGTAGAGGCATGAAATTCACAACTTTTTTACCCTCAACCCATCGAATGCATAATTATACCAAAGCTGAAAATGTTCAAATGCTTACGAACGACGTACGACAACGGACGAAAATAGATAACAATCGGTCAGCTAAGTGACCTAAAAATTAATGTATTTTAGTTGTCATTTTAAATAAGAATGTAAATAATCAACAACAACAAAAAAAAAAAAAAAAAAAAAAAAAAAAAAAACCAAACAAGTAAACGGGTTAACAAGCAAAACAGCAAGCTAACACGGAATATATCATCTCTTAATGAATAGCGTTAATTGTCTCCGTCTACAAAGCGCTCATTAACTAAACCCGATACTGTAATCTCAGTCATTAAAAAGACAAGCAAACTATCTATAAGACTCTAAACAAGAACGCACAACACTGCAGCTTATATAACACTCAATTAATGAAATAAGCGATATGACTAGTAAAGAATCGATCGATTGATTGAATAAATGTGCCACTCATGTGTTTAAGTCTAAAGATCTCTGATGCATAAATACTGGCTGTATGAGAGCAGAGTCTGCAGCCAGAGCTCTTCGTACGTGTTAAATACTGGCCGTATGAGAGCAGAGTCTGCAGCCAGCGCTCTCCGTACGTGTTAAAGAAATCTGAATTTCTTTATTGAATTATTGATGACGTAACAAATGAAATAACAATAGATCACACGCTGATTTCCGATTAATTAGTTCATTATCTGACTTCCGCTTAATTAGTACATTATCTGACAGAAAACAACAAGCTTGGATAATAATCAGTGGATTTTACATTCTAACATGATTTTTGCAATGGATTTTTTTTTATAGAAATATAATGAGGTTCATCTGAAAACCACTTGCAACGACATTGCAACACCACCCTAAACAATATTATTATACCTCAGTATGAAAATTCTATGCAACGCGTAATCTGATTGGTCTAGACAGTCACGTGCCAGGGAAGACAAAACTTCATATCTCCCTCTCAAACATCATATCTCCCTATCTTATTATATACTTTCAATTTCATCTCTTCTTTTTTCTTTAAAAGTTTGCGGGCATATATCACACGATATATGCCCGGAAACATTCCGGTCCGCAAACATTACGTCACAATCAAATTTCTACGCCGTTAATTTTCTAATTTTTCATCTTTTACTCAGTTAAACCGATAAAGTTATTGTTAAAAATAAAATTATTGTTAGTTTCTAAATGAAATTGAAAGTATATAATAAAAAGGTTATACACTTCGTATGGGAAATATGACGACCTCGTTTTTTGTCGCGAACGGACCTCGCAAGCTCGGTCCGTCTACGCCCCAAAAAACTCGGTCGTCATATTTTCCCATACAAAGTCTATAACCTATAAATATTTCCCCTAGGGCAGCTTCGTGCATTTTCCATAAATCTAACGTCAAAGTAGACGAAGTGTATTGTGACGTCACAATAAGTCCGAGTCATTCTACTTTCATAGTTCGTAAGGCACAAAATATGCGGGTCTCTGATATACAGTTTTAAAATCGACTGATTTTGGTTGATATAAAAACATGCAAGTAAATCAGCATTCAAGGAGAATGGAAATACAAAAACTGGTTATCATATCACTGTGTTTCGCTGTTTGTACCTTCTATATATACGTTGACGGCGCGGTGTTACTGTTAGGGCGATCTCAGCTACATACATGTAGGCTACGATGTATAGATAAGTAAACGCCAATCTCAAATACAATTTTGTAGTTTTGTTTTGTTTCGGTATAATAAACAATTTATTGCATGAATGTTCGAGAGATATGAAGATTTATTCACCCAAGAAAAATCATATTCCCCTCGGGGAATATGATTTTTCTTGGGTGAATAAATCTTCATATCTCCCTCACTATCATGCAATAAATGTATAACGTTGACGTAATAATACCCATACAACCACTTACAATGAAGCGTATTTTCCTATTCCATGGCTGTTTCAAATTGTTAACTGACAAGCATGTACAGTTCTACAAAATAGGATATTGCAATGGCACTTTTGATTGATTCATGGATTGGTTGTATATTGTTTAACGCCCCTCTCTAAAATATTACACTCATGGGGGACCATTGCCGATGAAGGGCTGCAAAATTTAAGCCTATGCTCGACGCTTACGGTCTTTGAGCAGGGAGGGATCTTTATCGTGCCACACCTGCTGTGACAGGGACCTCGGTTTTTGCGGTCTCATCCGAAGAACCACCCCATTTTGTCGCCTCTTACGACAAGCAAGGAGTACTGAGGACCTATTCTAACCCAGACCCCCACGGGATTAACAATGGCACTTTTGACATAAATCCCATATACACTGTACATCTAATGTGAAGATATAAGCATTAAAACATCTGTTATGCTATAGCATGCCGATTGTTAGGCCGTTCTTGGCACACTGATTTTGACTACGGATAACTCCGTTTACAATTGTATCTGATCAAGATATAGGGCTCACGGCGGGTGTGACCGGTCGACAGGGGATACTTACTCCTCCTAGGCACCTGATCCCACCTCTGGTATAACAAGGGGTACGTGTTTGCCCAACTCTCTATTTTGTATTGCTTGTAGGAATTATGAGATTGATCACCGTTCGTTATCTTTGCATTACATGTACTATGTATATATATATATATATATATATATATATATATATATATATAAATCTTCATACCCATTTTCCCCGTGGGGTACAGATTCACAATACACAGGGATACTTACTTAACACCATGATTAATCATGGTCCTGTTGTTCTTAAAAGAATATTCTAGAACATATTTCCGTTACATCTGTGTGTAAAACTTTGATCTCCTATTGTGACCCCACCCTACTCTCGGGGACCATTTGTACAAACGTAAATTTACTGTCAGGAAGCTCAGCTTTTTTTTTTTTTTTAGCCCAGTGGTTCTTAATTGAAAATATGTTTTTTAAGTTACCCCACCCTATTTGCTGCTTTTTCTTGATTATCTACCCTTGGAAGGGGACAGGACCCTTCATTTGAACAAACTGTAATCACCCAAGGATTATATGTACCAAGTTTAATTGGTTCCGGAGATGTAAATGTGAAAAGTTTAAAGACAGACGGACGGGCGAACAACTGACTTAAGCTTTCACCTCAGGTGAGCTAAAATTGAATTTCATTAGGGTTTGAACCGCGATGCTTTACACCGTCATACCTAAACAATGCTAGCGCTTTTCGAGCCTTAATGAAACGTAAGTTGGCGTACAGCATTGTTCAAACTTAAGGGAGTTGCGTCGGTAGGGATTGTTCGTTCGCCCAGCGCCTGCATTATCTAGAACAAATGAGAAATGACCTTAAAAACCGAGGTTACGTGTTATGTAAGCGTTGGCATGATAAAAAGCCCAAAGCGCCAGGCATATAGATTAAAAAATGACACTTCCCTGACAGATCGTGATGACTTTATGTGAGTGAACAATTCTAGAATGGGATGTAAATCAAGAGACAAATATTCTTGTTTTGCCGTTTTGTGAGTGAATGCGAGATGTTGTACTTGGAGGCTGCGTTTTACTATAGCATTCGTACAAATATCAATTATTGAACAAAACAGAATAATGTTAAATGGTAACTATAGACAGTAAAACAAAATAGTGGTTTAATGATTGACCATGTTGAATGATAACATGAATGAAAACAAAACAATAGTTCCCTGGAGCGCAAATCAATATGATTGGTTCCACGTGGCGATTTAAAGCTTGCACGTGACGTATTACGTAAAAGACGAATGACGCGTTTTATAAATCACTGTACCGATGGCAATGTAACTGTGTCCAATCCTAATACAAATGAACTACATGCACTTTTTGAAAGAAAAGAAGAAAAAAAAACACGCTTGTATTGTAAGAAATAAAAATATTTTGTAAGACTTTAAACACCTGTTTGTGAAACCTGCGGCAATAGATGGTTATATTCATTAACCATTCAGCAGCGTTGTCAGTTGCTAAACAAGGTGATTTTAATGCAAAACATCAAATTTATCTGCTACAATTTCACGCATTCTAAACTATTACCAAGGAAACACACAGGAAGTGTAATATGTCATCTCTTATATAAAAATGGAAGGGAAAAAAACCAATTTTAAATACTCACTTTAATAAATAAAAAAGAAAACCCATTATTGTGATCATTAATGGAAGAACAATGACTTTCAAAAATTAGAAATATGAAATATTGAAGTTTTAAGTGGATTATATAATAAACACATTATTTGAAAAAAAATATCTGAATGAAATGCAGGTATTTAGAAATTCAAGTGTGATTGATACATCTTCCGATTCAATGATTAATGATTATGTTTTTAAACACATAAAATGTCATCATCAGGAGATTTTGCATGCGCTTTTCATAGGTTTTTATTCTCCATCGTCAACGTCCCATATTTATGTAGCAATATTCCATTATCACCTGAATATGGTGTTTATATCTCTCAACTGATTCAATATTCTGCGTATGATCAGTTTATATTTACATTTGCAACTGTTTTCTCCTACATAACACTATTACGAGCAATACGTATTTATTTCTGGATAAATCTACTACGGGGTCAACAGAGGTCACGGCTGTGCGTATGAACATTTGTTAAAAGTAGGTAACAGGTACTACTTTTACTAAGGCAATACACATCTAGCAATCGCTCTCACTTACTACAGAAATCTTTCAATAGATGAAATCAACACCACAAAATGTATTTACGGTTTCATTTGTATTCCAAGCAGTGGACTTTCATCAATAATTGATAAAAGCATAACTGTAAACAATGTCTTTAGTTACTAGCCTACTAGGCCTAATGTATGTCTAAAATTTTTAAATCGAGGCAAGCTACTGACAAACAAGTTGATGGTACAGGGGATAGCAAATAATCAGCACCATCACGTGACATAGATCCGGGGTATTAACACGATACACACCGTGTTTGCTTTCATAAACTGTGTCACTTATTAACCACATTTTATGAAGCATGTTTAATTTTTGCAATCCATTGAAATATAAAAATGTTCATATTTTCGTAATTTGCATACAATGGTACATCAACATTTCATAATTCAGTTCAGCTTCTTAAGTATCAAATGAAAGGTAAAGATAACGAACAATGATCAATCTCATAACTCATATAAGCAATACAAAATAGATAGTTGGGCAAACACGGACCCCTTTGAAAGAGACTTAATAAACTAGAGGTGGGATCAGGTGCCTAGGAGGAGTAAGCACCCCCTGTTGACCGGTCACACCCATCTTGAGCCCTATATCCTGATCAGGTAAACGGATTTATCCGTAGTCAAAATCAGTGTGCCAAGAACGGCCTAACAATCGGTACGAAACACGTCAGACAGCATTTGACCTAATGATACATGTAGATTGTATTGACGAACTAGGTCGTTATAACGACCATATAATTTGCGAAATTGTGACTTCAATCGAGACTGTTGAAACCCCTGTACCATCAACTTGTTTGTCAGTAGCTTGCCTCGATTTAAAAACTGACTATATGCAGAACAAGCTCTTACGTATCGAATCAGTTAAGATATATAAACACCATAAACAGGGAGTAATGGAATATTTGGATTTCATCTTTTGAAAGGGCAGTTGGAGTATAAGTACGATTATCAAAAGTGAAAATACAGTTATAATAAGGAGCCTTACAAACAAAGACAATGTTGTTAAGTCGCCAATTAAAAGACCGAAGTTCTCTGTAGTTAGGACCTAAAAAGGATTTGAGGTCCTTGTTTTCAACTACATCAGTTGAAAGAAGATGAAGAACAAGAACACGTTGATGGATTACGTATAAAATGGTCTACATCTAGGCACTGCAAAGTTTGATTGATAATTAAAAAGTTTGGATGAAATAGCAGATGTATAGCTGTAGGAAATACAGGGTGGATACTCAAACTTGAATTCAGTTGGAAACACACGACGGAACCCTTTTACATAATACTGATGTCTTAGAACAAACCCAGAACAGTAAACAATGATGGAGATATAATCTCGATCAGGTTTTCCGATAATTACTTTCTTGATCTGTGATAAGTAACTAAGTTGTATGGTTCAATGTTTCAGAATGAAGGTTACGGAGGACATGATAATCGGCCTGTCGACGGGATTTGCCACGTTTCTTGCTTTCGGAATTATCGTCTGCGTCTTGTGGCAGTGTTTATGCAACCGATCAGAGAAAGACGAGGACGAGGAACATGGAAAGGATGCAGAATGAAGATTGTGATAACCCGGGGGTGTATAAAAGAAGAGTTCCTTCACATTTCACTTGCTGAAATACTACTAATCTTTTTAATTACCTTTAACAGTAATTAGCGCAACGCAAAAAAGTAAATTATCACTGTTTTGTTAAAAAAAAAAGCGTGTGGTATATGGTATGAATTATTGACATTAGCTTATTGTGTTTCCGATTTGTTTTTGCACGTCTGGTATCGATTGATGAAGGTGTTTTAACTCATAAAAGAACCTTTTGTTGACCGCTGGAATAACACTTCTTAGTTAATGTGCAGTGGTTTTATTATACATCCTCGTGTATATTTCTCAATGATAATCATTAATCTATATCCATCGATTGATTTCGTCGATTTATCTGTTATTTAGACAAATGTATGATTCTCATCACGATTTTTGTGTGTAAATAATAGATGCATTTGCGGGCGCATTTCGTCATTTATAAGAAGAATTTTAAATTCCAATGCTTTCATGTAGCATTCACAACACTTTGTCAAATTTCTCTGAATGAATGAAATTTTAATGACTTTGTTTTCGCGGAATTACCTGACAATAATCGGGTTAGTTTTGGTTATCTCCTTCGTTTACTGTTTCGTTTTGTAGAAAGATATCTTTCTGGGATGTTTTAAAGCTGATTGGGGTTGATTCCGGGGGGGGGGGGGGGGGTATTAAATCTGGTAAGGTAGGATGAGGGACAAAGCATAAAACTTTCCAAATATTCCTTATCATACGGAAGACCATAACTTCAAGTTTGATGTGTCGACCAACTCAATGAAAAGCAATGTTTCCTCTCTCTCTCTCTCTCTCTCTCTCTCTCTCTCTCTCAACTAACATTGCATCTGTTTGTTAATAAAGCTATTGCATTTCCGTCTTTGGTACATGTACATGCTAGTTTGTTATATTAAATTATTTTGTATGACACATAACCTGTGAATTGATTTGTTAACTATTGATGACGTACTTGATTGTGATTCGTCGGCTTTATTTCACTGGGATGGATATATGATTGTGATGGTATAGTGATATAAAGCTGCTTTCTTTGTATGATAGAGTATGCACACTCATGAGTTGTCTCACTCCCCTACCATTGTTGTAGATTCTAAATAAAGAAAAATCCAGTTGTTAAAGACTAGTGTTTTCTCTCCATTTGATAGATATGAAAACGGTAAAGAAAACGAAGAATATTATCTCATAAATCCTTTCAAGAATACAAACCTAAAACGGAGCAAACACGAACCTACCTACTCCTGGGCACTGCAGAAATGTGATCAAGTGTCTAAAATAAATTCAAGGTCACATATTTACATTTTCAATGTTTTTGCCTTTGATATCTTTAAAAATTGTAATGGTAGATATTTCTTCATGGACGCCTTGTAGTTATAAGTTGTGTGTGTATGAATCGTGCTAAATATAGTGCGTCAATTCTAAAGGCTGGGAACTCCAAACGATACGAAGGTAGAATGTAAATATAAGAAGTAAATTTCGTTTTTGAAAATTCATAAAGGTGTGATTTGCATATCCAGCTAACGTTATTTATTAAATAAAGTAATTTATACGATACAAAGAGCGTATTCATCTGCTGGAGTTATTCATCTTTGTACACCCACAGAAATTGAAATGATTGAAAAACAAACAGTGATAAATCTCATTAATCTCATAAAGAATACAAAATGAAGGGTATAGTATAGTAAACACTGACCCCTGGAAACACCAGAGGTGGAATCAGGTACCTAGGAGGAGTAACCATAGATATATAGATGCTATGGCAGCATACACTACACATTTAGTTATGTTGGCTATGCTATCATAGGTATTAAAGCAATGACATGACAGTCACTAAGCGGAGTAATACGTAGTCAAATTCAGCAGGTAAAGAACGGTCCAACAATAAGTATGAAACACATCAGACAGCATTCGACCCAACAACAGGTTGTAATTGTAAATAAGATCATAACGACTATAGACTTTTCGAAATGCTGATTTTAAACGAGACTGTTGAAACCCCTGTAAGAATACTGGGCAAACAGACACTGTATCCGGAATAAACTGTATCCGGAGTAAACTGTATCCGGAATAAACTGTATGTTGTCGTTACAAAGTGCAAACAACTGCTCGTTGAAATGGAGTTACGAGTCTAACCATAGTTTTCTCAATTTTATTTGATAACACAACAAACAGGACAAGACAAATCAGTAAATAGGGACTTCTACAAGACTGTATGTGTACTTAATTTCGTACTTAAAATTTGGCACAATCAGAACCGATACCCTGTTCGCCGTTATCATAATATACCGCCTTTTCTGTCTTTGATACTGCATAAATAGAGATTTTCATATTTTAGTGCAGCCATGAATAAGTATTCCTGCTTCATCGCCAAATGCACCAAAATATGAATCCCGCTAAATTTAAAACACATACAGTATTCGGATTTATAGTCCTCTGACGAGTCACAAAAACGTACTAATGTTAACGTGACAATTTTCTACATGATCATTATCAATAAACATGATTTGGAAATATATAAGATACCCCATACATCTATAAATATACTAACAAGGCATCAACGTAACTAAATAAATATAAATATATAACAGCGAAAGACTAAGGTGAAGAAATCTATTGCCATTAGTGTCAACTATAAAGAAAATCCAGTGAAATAGAATCACGGCTGATAGACAACTGCATACAGAGTTACCCTTCATTATTAAACCAAGGGTACTATGCACGTGCTTTCACTTCATTTGTACTAAAACAGTCCTTTCCTTAATCGAAAACTTTGTCTATCTTCGAATGCACTGTTCCATAATAACATGACAGCGAACTCCTTTAGACTAATCACAGCTACCATTGGTCTTGTTACTGACAAATGTCCTTGAGCGGAGAACTTGTTCGATTAGGTACGTGAACCCCTGTTGTTAGCAGGTCTTAACATCTGGACAGCTTAGATTTAATCAGTAAGATGATGAACGCTAGAATCCGGTACACCACGGTGATGGTACATAGCATGACGAGATCAAAGTTGAAATTTTTCTACAATGGAAAAGAATGCATCAAAACATGCTTAAAACATAAAAGTCCATAACCAAACCACGCTTATTGCGGAGTGACATTTATTCCCTACGAGAAGAGGATAATGAAAACGTATTTGATATAACGGAAGTTTGGTTACAACGACGCGTTTTTCGCTTGGTCCTGGAGGTTCGCTAATACCGTGTTTTACTGTAGAACTGACATCAAGTGTTTGAAAGCATTACATTCGGTATATGTAAACAATTAAAAAAAGAAATTTGAATTTTGAAGATTCATAAAGGTATGAACTGCTACGTCATACTACTTCATGACTCACGTTAGTATCAGTGAAATAACGTTATTTATCGTATTCATTAAGATTCATCCACGCAAAGCTTTCACCTACAGCACGTTCACAGGAAATGGCGATCATTAAAATTTGTAAAAATATTAAAAAAACAACAACAACAACCCATTGGAAATGTGAAATATGATTATTACACTTCGGCGTTTACAAATGCTTGTATTTTGTTTTGTTTGTATATTGTTTATCATCTCATTTGAATTACTCGTTTAGTGTATATTAGCCACTCACCTCTTCATAGTTGAGACTCTCTATGACTAATTTCCCTGTCGGAATACACACAGTAGAATTCATCTCATCACAACCTGCAATGAAAATTCAACGATTAAGTATTGTAATAAAGCATGATTTAATGCTTTTGTGCATTCAATGTCTGTTCAACATATTTTCAGACATGTTTTCTAACGCGTATAGACTGCATATGAAAGGTGTGTAGATATTCCGAGTTTTACACTAATTGTAAAAACTTATTTGTACATATAAATATTTGATATATATTTGTACATGTAAATGTTTGGTATTTATTTGTACATGTAAATGTTTGGTATTTATTTGTACATGTAAATGTTTGGTATTATTTGTACATGTAAATGTTTGATATATATTTGTACATGTAAATGTTTGGTATTATTTGTACATGTAAATGTTTGGTATTATTTGTACATGTAAATGTTTGGTATATATCTGTGAGAGTTTGAGGTACTTACTGATGTGACTGATGTCTCTCCACTGATTTGTAATCATCAGCTCATTGCTGTATAAAAACCACGATGTATACTTGATCCATAGAAAATAAACTGGCACACTCCTGCAATAGAGAAGACACCCCGAAATCATAACGTATTCTATTGCCTACGTGACAGTTCAGGAAGTTTCCCGAATTTATTAAATTATGAAACATAAATAGATATCTAAAAACTTAGAAACTACTGGTTTTTTTGTTGTACATCTTAAATGAAAGGTGAAGAAAGCGAACGGTGACCAATCTCATAACTCCTATTAGCAATACAAAATAGAGAGTTGGGCAAACACGAACCCCTGGAAATACCAGAGGTGGGGTCAGGTACCTAGGAGGAGTAAGTATCCCCTATCGACTGGTCACACCCGCCATGGGCCCTTTACCTTGATCAGGTAAACGGAGTAAATGAAGGTTATCAATTTGTTTGAAATTTGAATTTCGTGTTTTTGTGGTATATACCCGCGACCGCAAATTCCCAATAAACACAGAATATGAACATCGATGCAGAAAACATTAACATCAATTCCTACATTAACATGCTTAATGTTCTCAAAACGCGAACTTGTACACGAAAATACCTTATTCTACCGTGGTGTGGACGTCACGCAGACTCACCCGTTATTAAGAAAATATCCTCCGAAAAGAAGAAATGGCGTCATCAATAGTGGTCCCAGTGTCAGAGCTATGGTAACAGAGGGCGACGCCGCAGAGATTGTATACCCTGCAAAAGGAAGCAATCAATTATTATACGACGAGGGATATTTCAGGGTCCATGGGAAATGGAAACACTGTTACCAAGTTATGAAATTTAAAACAAAACGACAGTAAGCACCATTACAACTGCAAAAGATCAGAAAACTACTGACCGAACGATGACGCTGCAGCTGACGTCAGGATTGAGATGATGGTTGCGTTCACATAGGCGTAAATATCGTGTTCCAGGCCTGAAAAATCGAAAGTAGAAAATTAGATTTTGTGCTACAAATTTCGTTACCGTACTGATATTAGCGTAATTCATATTTTAGCGCTTTTTGCGTTGGAACAAGAGCGCTTTCTCAAGGTTGCGTTAGAATTTCGCGGACTGCACCTAATTCTAGATGCGTTGAAATACATGTACGTACAGTGTATGAATATACAGTCTAACAAAAAAGTCGTACGATAGTCTAGCCGATTAATAGGGAAGGGGGTTGCATCTACTCGGAAATACATTTAGCGGTAAAAAGAGATATCATGAACAAGTACAGACTATATTCATCACTGACTATCATATATGGTGTTCCCAGAAAAAGGAGAAACTCACCACTCATCCAGTACACAATGGCGATGATCATCGCAGAGTTCGTGACGATGAATGGAATCTAGAAATAAGAATGCATTTAATTAAATCTTTGATGGTGTGTTTAATTAAATCTTTGATGGTGTATTTAATTAAATCTTTGATGGTGCATTTAATTAAATCTTTGATGGTGTATTTAATTAAATCTTTGATGGTGTAGTGCAGTATTATGCTTCAAAATGATCACGACATTGATTGAAATGAACGGAAACTGAGAGGAGAAGGGTCTTCTCTGTCCAAGTTTAATTTGAACAAGAGTTAAGCAAATAATGAATTTGCAGCAAACCTCGACAAGCATTTTGGTGATATAATACACATCCACTCTGTATAAACCTGTTCCGTGCTCTCTGAGAAATACAGGGATTTCTTTCGGGAAAACCTACAACACAAATTCATTTTTCAATCCAATTTGATTAAGATGCACATACAAATTTCTATAATTCTGTAATTTTATCCTCTTATGATGAATATGCTCGCGCTGATTGTGACATTTGAGCGTGGTGATTTAGTAATACAGCGTATAATCTGAAACTTTGTCATATCCATGATTAGAGAAGAAAATTAACAAATTTCTGTCGAGTATAATTTTTTTCTGTAACGCTAATTCTTTTCAAATACTTCAAAAATATGTATATCTACCCAATATTATTTCCCACTCCGTCAAAGAAGTGGGGAAAAAAACGGTATCAGGAAAAAAAAAATAACTACTTACATTTAGGACGGGAAACAAGCTGTTGTATGTAAAGCTGATGATGAGAAGAAAGATAACTCCGTTTATATTCATAATATCCTCTTGATGGTAGTCATTGGTCGTCTTTAGATATACCAGTCCAATGAACAACGCGATAATCTGTAAACGCAAGCAACATTAAAGAGGCTTGTAATATGTGAGACCCCAAGGAAAAACCAAGACAACAAAGAAAATGGAGGTTGGAGAATCAGTATGTATCATACAATTGCCCAAAAATGAATTAATAAATATAAACAAAATCACCAAAATGAGCTACATTGTTTTAGCTTTGTGATTTTACCGAAATTAATCTATTACTTACTAATGCTTGGATGACAGAAATTAAACTATTACTTACTAGTGTTTGGATGACAGAAATTAAACTACATGTATTACTTACTAATGTTTGGATGATTTGACAGAAATTAAACTATTACTTATAATTTTTGGATGAATTGACAGAAATTAAACTATTACTTACTAATGTTTGGATGAATTGACAGAAATTAAACTATTACTTACTAGTGTTTGGATGAATTTTATTTTGACTAGCATGGGTTCTCGTACGGTCGTTATCCACGTTCTCCACATGACGCACCTCAGCTGTTGAAAGTATGATGGCCCACTACTGCAAATATTTATAATTATTGATAATCTATGTCCATTTGTTTTAAGGAAATAATTTCAACAACTTTATGTGTTTTAAACGGAGCCGTGGCTTGGTTCCTTAACATATCCAAATTACATATGTAGCTACCGGATGTTGTTTTATCAAATTCCCAAAAAGATTCAGAGTTTGTAAATTTGAAAATCCTGTAACTAACGTGCAAGAATTGTAAATACTGTTTCTCTAATATGTGTAGTCTGCAGATCGATTGCCATAATCATAATCAAAAGTCAGAGTAAAAATCTTAACCCCCCCACCCCCACCCCCACCCCCCAAAAAAACGAACAAGAAACCCTCGGGAATAATAATAACAAGAAACAGTGCTATCTAAAAGGAGGGGAGTGTATGTTTCAGAACTACACGAATCAAAGTGTGGCAACAATCCTCAATGTTTTCAGCATTTATTGAGGACGGTTCCCTGATGTCCAACTCACCTCGATAACGATTGGATGGATTCTTCCAGCTGCAAAATAATTAACAATTAATATATTTAGTTTAGAATATGGATGTATATCAATGCGCATGCTTGTTATTATTGTGTTGTTTCTTTCGCGATTATCTGAACAGCATACTTACAACTTTTTCTGAGATTCTTCTTTCATACGGATCCATGCTCTGCTCGTAATGATCGACTTTTTTGGATGCTGTAACGTTGCTATTGTAGAAGTCACAAATTTTCTGTATTTAAGAAAAATTTAGACTGAGTATATCATTAACACTGCATTAAGATTCATATGTCTCACTCAAATGTACATGTAGGTATTTCACCCCTTCCCCCGCCCCGCCCTTTGTACTGTTTTATCTATTATTGACCCACATTGCTTAGATGCACATTCTATGAGGGTCGTTTTATTTTTTTGCCAAAAAGTTCGAGTTCCTGGGAAAAAGCCCTAGGTCCGCTTATGCCACCGATCGAATCATTTGTGCATATCGTAAATTACGGACGACGAATTCTCTCAGATTCGGATTCTTTATTTCCTCAAGCTCATCGGTTATAAATACAAAATATTTACAAATATATACAAACGACGAATTCTCTGTGACATTTTTCATTGATGAGACAAAAATCAAACATGGGTATCTAATGATGGAATTCTCGATTTAAAAAAACTTTTAAAGGGCGAAACTTGGACAAAAGTCTGAAATGTTTCTCCCCAAATTTCGACCGCTCAAATAAAGGAAAACTCAGACTTAAGTTTAAAAAGTTTACGAGAAACCCAAGTCTGATACTAGTTACATAAGCCTGGTACTAGTTACATAATCCCAGTGAATGTACTAACAGCATAGAAATGTTACAGGCGACAAAGACTCTACAAACACTCAATCTTACCTCGACCCGTCCCTTACAATCAGTTTCATATCCAGGAACTATTGCAAGTGTGAGTATAAAATGATTGGCTGGGTTATAGTTTACTGGACATGGATGTCCAATGCTGTAAATGAAAAAAAAAAATCAAGATGTTTAACTTTCCCAAGAATTATGCCAGGCTAGTATTTAAAACTCGTTCTTTCTATAAAATAATGAAAACTTGTTTTCTATGAAACGATATCACTCGTTAGGTTTGTGAAAAGGGACAATCTTCACCCTTGATATGATGATGAATCGTAGTGGGAAAGAACCTTCAAAAGTTATTCTTAAGAAATTGGATCATGATCTTGTTACTTTTGATGAAGACGATATGTCAATCTCACTTTTTGAAGAAATCCAGGGCATGTGTAACAGGTCCCGAGAATGCCACTTTTCCTTCGGCCATGAGTATAATTCTGAAAGGTGAACATAGTTTATAATATAATATAATATAATTTAATGCTTTTCTATTTCACCGCTAATATATATATATAGTCCCGTGGGGATCCGGGTTAGAATAGGTCGTAAGAGGCGAATAGATGCGGCGGTCCTTCAGAAGGGACCGCAAAAGTCTCGGTTCTGTATTACAGCAGGTGTGGCACGATAAAGATCCCTCCCTGCTCAAAGGCTGTAAGCGTCGAGCATAGGCCTAAATTTTGCAGCCCTTCACCAGCAACAGTGACGTCTGCGTACAAATGAAAAAATTCTCGAGAACGGAATCATTTGAAGCTGCAAGTTTTCGGGTCTCGAGGAGCTTTCAGGGATGTTTGCCCATACATATACTGGTAAAATATGTAAGGATTTTTAAATATTAAATTGAGACGGTGATGCAAGAACACAATGATATAAGGCCTCAACTGTGCGCATTTCTTATGCGCTGTAAATTGAAGGTTTTTATAAGGGGCGGGTCTGTAGCTCTCTGGTCTGTCCCAATATTTTCCCAGAGAGCTGCATATCTGCAGATAACAGTATATAAATTATTATATCACGTCAGTATAGATACATCAACCATGCTACATTTGTAATTCTTAATTGGTACGTGTACCTATAGCAATGATTCAAAGACTGAGTGATCACTTTGTGTGTGTATCTTATGTTAAGAATAATTTTTTTTAAAGGAAAATACTGTTTATAAAAATATTACCTTCAACAAAGACATTGAGAGATCAATCACCTGCATTTTTCTCATTTTAGTTAAGACGTGGTGTTCATTACTCTCCGAATGCATCAAGTTATCACTCAAACAGTAATCGCGTCTTGCACAGGCACAAAGATGTGCATTTAGTCACGTTTACATCTGTGACGTGATGGATCATGTCTATTCTATAAATAGTACATGTATATACTATTTTTGGCTAATGTCCTACATTTAGAATATAAAGTTCACGTACTCGTCAAATAATTCAAACACTTCAGAAGAGGGTTGGTGGACGGTGCACATAATCGTATGTCCGGTATGAACCATTGTTTTTAGGGACTGCACCACGCTTTGAGCCATGAACGAATCCAAACCGGAAGTAACCTCGTCACAAAACATCAAAGGGGGATTTGTTATCATCTGAAAAATGAACCGCAGGTTGAAGGCAACATTCTAAAATCTCACGAAAACAATATTTATTGCGCCTTCATCAGTAATATAATTATTGTTATACAATGAATGGAAAGGTAATCATCCAAGAAATAATGAAGTTCGAGGAACTCGTGTTTGAACAATTTCTCTGTACACTATGAATATGCTAATGAACCGACAGTCATGGGCCCAATGAGACAGTCCCCCACTGGATTTTACTGCATGAATTTAAATTAGACCACACTTTCCTAAAAGCAGAAGCAATGTCTAGGTTACCTCGGATGCAAAAGAAAGTCTCTTCACTTCTCCACCAGAAATTCCCTTTACTTTTCCTGGGACTCCAATCAGTGTATCCGCGCATTTAGTGAGACCAAGCTGTACAAGTGAATTACAAATAATTCATAATTTCTAGATTTATCAATTTGTCAACAAAAAACCCCCAAAAAAATCCAGTAACAAAGAGAACAACGGCATCCTTATATATATATATATATATATATATATATATATATATATATATATATATTATTTTTACCTCTTGTATTACTTTTTCTACGCGTTGACGTTTTTCGGCTGTTGAAGTTCGTCCGTCCATTTTTAGCATTGCCTGAAAGATTATAAAACTCGTTACTGTAAAATCACGATCATGCACTACAAAAGAACTTACGACCAATTATCGTAATGCGTAATTACTTTATTCTTTTAAAGCTGTTTGCCATTTATGAATAATGAAATGGAATGCAAAAACAAATAGAATGAGAAAAAACAAAACATTTACGAATGAAGTAAAACGAAGTTCTAACTCGACGAGATTCTAAACTTTATTATAATTAAAAGTTTGTTTTTGGCCCCAGATTCTCTTAGTAAAACGGTGTCCTAATTTATAAGTTTTCTCTACATATATTGATATAATATTCATACACATAACGTAATGTTCGGTAATGTAGCTGATGTGGACGTTTTTGGCAATGTATGCGTGAAACTGTTATAATTTCTTCTTTATATTTTGTGTGTGCACACACGATACGCTGACTATTCTTATCTTACTCTGACTATTCTTATCTTACGCTGACTATTCTTATCTCACGCTGACTATTCTTATCTTACTCTGACTATTCTTATCTTACTCTGACTATTCTTATCTTACGCTGACTATTCTTATCTTACTCTGACTATTCTTATCTTACGCTGACTATTCTTATCTTACGCTGACTATTCTTATCTTACGCTGACTATTCTTATCTTACTCTGACTATTCTTATCTTACTCTGACTATTCTTATCTTACGCTGACTATTCTTATCTTACGCTGACTATTCTTATCTTACGCTGACTATTCTTATCTTACTCTGACTATTCTTATCTTACTCTGACTATTCTTATCTTACTCTAAACACGAGATGTTCACGAACAGTCATGGTTCCAATGAACAGGTCATCTTGCTGAACATAAGCCGACAGATTAGCCATTTTCTCTTTCTCCATCAGTACGCCATTAACTTTTATATCCCCCTGAATGACTAGTGATCCTCTGTTTCTAAACGTCAGCATGTTCATCAACGTAGTCTTCCCAGCACCACTGAAAGCAAGTGCGATTAATGATAATAATGATAAATAAAATAAAATAAAATTCTGTAAACGTCAAACATGACGTTTCCGGATAATCATCATTTTTTTTTTTTTTTAATTTTAAATAGAGGTGTTTGCTAGATGAAAGGTGAAGATAACGAACAGTGATATATCTCATAACGCCAATAAGCAATACAAAATAGAGAGTTGGGCAAACACGGACCCCTGGACACACCAGAGGTGGGATCAGGTGCTTAGGAGGAGTAAGCAGAAACAGGGGTGTTTTTGGGTTTGCTAGATTTGAGGTAAACAGAGGTGTTTGTGTTTGCTATATATATCTCAGGAATTTCTACATGTACAATGTAAGTAATTACCTTGCTCCCATAACAGCTGTAAGTCTGCCGGGTTTTATTATTCCACTAACTGAAATAAGAAAAAAGAAAAGAATAAATTTGACATACAAGGGAAAACACGCGCCGCCGTAACTGTATAATGGTATTATGTCGTGTACAAAGGACAACACTTCTCAGGGATTGCGTTGTCTGTCTGTCAGAATCTAGAAGAAAAAAGGTGTTGTATTATTTCGTAAGCGTAGTCTTTGTGTGACGTTTAGTCAAAATTTATCACGAAAATGGACACTATTGCAGCTGATACGTGTGTTCCATGAAAATCTGGTCCGTGGTGTTTCATACGGTATCAAAATGAATCCACTCCAATTGGAGGGAATGCAAATCACACCCAATAACTGTAAGACTGTAAATACAAGAAAAGAAAAGTATCGAGGGCCAATCATAAAATCATATGACGATATAGAATAGGTCTAAAGGATGTCTCTTTTAGTGATCGAACATCTTGCTCCATAACGATGACCATTTTTTAAAATATTGGTATGAGTTTATGAAATAAAAGATAAATAAATAAAATCAAATTAAAAAAAAACAAACAAAAGATTAATTCTATTTGCTTTCTATAAAATTAAGTCAAGATTTAGATCCTCATTATTGTATCGGTTCTGTTATTATCATAGAAGAAGCATTTACCTCGTTAGGCTAGATACATAATCGGAATAATGGATCTAAGTTTCTGCAGAAATTAATTTCTAAAGAACATCCTTTAAGTATAAAATATGGTGTTTGATAAATATGCACAATATTTTCTATCACAGGTGTACATGTAGATGTTCGCCCTATCATTTGCTATTTTTAGTTTATGTATGCAACAGAATATTACAACAGTAACTCTGGACATTCATATTTTACCAAACTATGTCATGATATTTCCAAAGTTCTTCATTTTTGTAACTTTTTTTACATTGTGTGTTTTTGTGTTGTTTATCATTTGACTTTTCTATCCATCTTATTTTTTTGTGTTTATTTGATTGAAGTTAGTGGATAAACCAACATAAATGATGTTTAAAGTAAAGATAACAAATTGGGGGTGGGGTGGGGTGGGGGTATTCTTCCCATAGACCTAGTTTATACCTGTTAGGTGATTGATATTCGGCTTAGGGTTCTGTTTTTATGTTCCTTTCGATGTTTTGTTATACTCAGACGGATCTATATCACCAGTTTTAAAGTATGCAGATAATGGCTAAGTGGATGACGTCACCACCTTTTGTTTTCTAAGAAAGGCTTATTGCTAACCAGAGATTTGACATATTCAACAACCAATAGGATTGTCATGCAATTTTCATGAAATCAATCTTGTGCATTTTTGCCGCTTTAGTTTGATATCTGAATATGGTAACAATGTCACTTTGACAAATATTTCAATGACAAGATGGATGAAATAATCAAAAGGCAATTAACTCTCTGATCAGTTGAGTGCTTTGACAAAATGAGTGTTAAAGAAGTTTATATTCTCTTTATAATAAGATTGATGAAGTAATCAAGCTAGACTGGCTTAATGCCTCTCTGACACCAAACATAGGAAAATGATGGATCTTGATAATATTTTGTGGTGATCAAGAGTGAAATATTATTGAGAGTTCACTGACATTGGTGTCAGAAGGTCAGAGAAAATTTTCAGGTCGATAGTGGAGAAAGAGAGGTCACGTAGTCCGACCATCGTTACCTTGATTCGAGTGTGTGATAATACATCATTTACGTACGTAATTAACAAAAGATCTTGATGTATCATATGCTAAACTGCCATCTTCAGCTGAACTTAATCAGCAAAATCCGTTAGCTTTTCATTGTATTGTTTCATTTGTCGCTATTTTCAAGGTGATATTCACTTGTCATAAAAATCCATTCAACTCGAAATTCGAGTGCACGAAAACGACAAAAAAAAAAAAAAAAAAAAAAAAAAAATACAAATTAAAAGAGATAACGAAATAGAAAATAGCGAATTTAGAACTCGGCGAAATAGGGTTTTGTTTTTTTTTTAATTAAAAAAAAATAACTGTGTGCGAAATCAAATCATAAATGGATCTCTCGAAATAGACCGTCAAAATTTATACTGAAGTCTGAAATTTTGACTGCTGAAATAAATTGAACCTCAAACTTAAGTTTGAGATTTTTTCAAGAAATCCGAGCCTGTTAACAGTGCTGTTGGTGATCTACGATTAAATTGGAACAACCATGAAATGTATCGTTTCAGGAGTCTGAAAATCAAAAATAGACCTCAGAAATAGAGGCAAAATTCGGTTTCTATTGATGAAAGGTGAAGATAACGAACAGTGGTCAATCTCATAACTCCAATAAGCAATACAAAATAGATAGGCAAACACGGACCCTTGGGCACACCAGAGGTGGGATCAGGTGCTTAAGACGTGAGCCCTATATCCTGATCAGGTAAACGGAGTTATCCGTAGTCAACATCAGTGTGCCAAGAACGTCTTAACAATCGGTATGAAACACGTCAGACAGTATTTGACTGATCTCACGTTACACGCGTTATGTTAAACATTGCATGGTAATTCAAAATTGTCTCGGTGTGAGATACGAGACACAAGGAGTATGATAATAATAATACCCTGTGTTGTATAAATTAAACAGCCAACAGACAGACATAAATTGACTATACCCAAAGCTATAAACAAGCAATATATAGGGTCATTTTGTATGAAGTGAATAACGTATGATGTTTGTGGTCGTATCCCCTCCTCGGGTTCCTGGAACGTGTGGTGTATTTTGTAGAACATCTGCCCATAATGCAGGGGAAGGCAACCTCATTAACGTATTGGTAACACATATTTTGGATCTAGGAAGGAGGAGATTTAAAAAAAATCTTTTTAATGCATTCGTCTAGTGCAGATTGCATAGCTTAGACTCTATCAACGTTTTATCACTGGCCCATAATTGCATCTTGATGTCATCAATTATGATCGCCACTCTTCCACATAGAGACATTTCGTTTTCAATTTGTCATTTTACTTCTTTTCTTGTCCTTGTAATTTTGAACTTTGCAAACCCCTTTTTCAAGCAAGAGCGCATAGTGATGTTATCCAGTCATTTTGCTTTTTTAAAAATAAAATTTGTCAGTTTTACTTCAGACAAAGAACGCAGTGCATCAAAAATAGATAATGCATGTCAATTTTAGATTTAAAAAAAAAACAACAAAAAAAAAAACGTAAGATTTTGCATGCTATTTTTGCCAAACATTCTTGTCTTTAAAACGTTCTTTTACCATTTGTTAGAATTCTTTTGGGCTCCACGTCCCCCTTGTTACAGAGACAGCATGGCTTTCTTTTCGGTAAAGCAAAGACGTTGCAGTTCTTCCAGGACAGGGTGACAGGATACACCTGGCTGCTGTGGTCCTCATCGTAATCTTTCTGCGGAAAGCCCAGCTCGGGATCTAGTAATGGTGACAATAGAAATAGGTGTAGGAACTTGACATGCTAACCTTATGAATGACAGATAATTGTAAGATTTACACATAGTCTTCTCTGCCATCGGTTTCCATTAAACACATTTTCACACCCCTTTCTGACATTTTAGACAGTTTGCGGTTGTTCTACAAACTGATAAAACCCCTTGGTGGTACATACGTGTATAAGTGATCTGTTTTGTTCAATAAAAAGGTTAACACATTGTATTTATTGATTTAATTTATGATTAGAAATGAGTAGGTTTCAAACAGGTTGTATACGAAATGCATAATTGTAAACCTTATATATATATATATATATATATATATATATGATTTTGTTTTACTTCAGTTAAATAGGAATTTTATTGTAATAACCATATCTATTTTTATAAAACCAGCATTCCATTTACTTTACCGTGCTATTTCCAAAATAATTTTGATCTGTGTTATGACAATATTTGAATCGCTATATATTTAAAGATTGTTTATGGATAATTACATATATAATGCAAATTCTACCGAAATTCAGGAACACGAAGAGCCGCATCCTACAATTTTAACATAACTATAGAGACCGTAATAAACCAAAGTAATTAACAAAAAATATAATTCATTACGTGGTTTCAAAGCGCAGGAATTCTGCACATTAACCAATCACTAGAATCAAATCCCATGGAAGAACATGACCCCGCGTTCTAGGAGGGGGGGGGGGTACGGTTAGCGGCGTGCATGCATTCGCTTCTCACTGCCACGACGACCCGAGTGTGATCCCCGTGATCGACAATGGTTGTATGTGAGAGGGTGATGTGGTCGCCCACTCGGGTCTCTTACGGGTACTCTGGTTTCCTTCCACATCGATGACGCTTTTGCACCAACATCCGAGCCGTCGAAAAGCATTGATATTAATTGTTTGTTAATTGTAGTGATATAAACAGAAGATAATAAAACATTGATTAAGAGAATTACCTTGGTAATATTCAGACATAGTTCCTGCTGTCAGAAGACCGACACACCTAAGGTATTTGGGGTTATATAGTTAGTATCTACTCATTGTCATTGACTTCGCAGGATAAACCAATCATATTCACTTGGATGAATTTCAGTGTGACGTATCTGATTTCATCAGCTGATGTACAAAACACAGCCATGATGTATTGGTCAGATGAATGTCATTCGAGCTGTTCACAGTCAACGGATGCATTGTTACGTTCATTTACCTACTGTTCCTTCATTAAAACGATCAATGAGATGCGGAAGACGACATCTTTATTTCAATTAAGAACTGTTATTTGACAGCCAAGAAACGTAGAAACTGTATATGAGAAAAATATTATAGACTTGGAATGACTGTAACTGCATCACCTGTTTGAACTTGATTTACATTTAAGGAATAACAGGTATAAAGTGCTTCCGTGAAGTTTACCTCTCCTGTGCATGTGACAAAAATGTTACAGAATACATTAGTACTCAAATTAGTAAGTACATTGTACTTGGTAGTACTCGTATGCTTGTTATAACAAAAACTTTTCTTTTTAAAAATGAAAGTAATTTCCTGACAAATCGCAAATGTACTTTCAAGGTTAAGTTTAAGGTAATATATTTACACGTAAAGTGTTTGAGAAGAAACACACGTAGAGTAAATCGTACTGAGATTTATCATTTGATTACGTCAAAGAAACGATTCTTGTCACAAATATTTATGCTTACAATGTTTGTTATAACTGGTCTAGGGGGAAAATATTTCTAATCAACAAATTCAAGAATGTTTTCATTTCTGTTCAAGACATTCAAAATATGCAAGAAATATGTTAAGGAATTTCGGCATTCTCTCTCTAGAAAAATTGATAAAGCCCAGCCATTTCACAATGATAGTTCATACATCATTATATAAATATTATAAATACATCATTATATAAATATTATAAATACATCATTATATAAATATTATAAATACATCATTATATAAATATTATAAATTCTATGGAAGGAATAGTTTACTTTAAGAAAATGAAGATCATGTAAATATTCATAATATTCTAGAGTATAAGAAAGACAAATATGTGACAACCATATCTCCTTTTTCAACAGCAAAAAATGAATGATTTTCCCCCTCTAATTTTCTGACTATAAAACTGGTTGTTTTAAAATGACAACGTTTTCTAGATTGTCTAAAAGCACACGTTTATGCATCATTAATACCCTTTCTACAGAAGATAGATAATTGCATGGCTATGCCATTACCGTGGTTTGGATGAGCTAACCCCATGTCTGGGTTAGACACATTTGCTCTCTTTATATTGAAGTTACTTCTAATTTTTAAATAAAAAAACAACAACAATTATTGAATAAAAAACAGTTAATAACATTTACAAGCTTGTGCTTACCTATGTTAGCATAATAAGGCAAGGGTTTTTGAAAATCCGCTGGCAAATGCATTTGCTCTGTTTATGAAGAACCTATAGTATATGACACAATGTCAATCTGTATAAATGATATGATCTCGTTCCTATTATATATAACCCCCAGATGGCAACAATGCTAAATTTAGCTGAAGGCAATGATGCGGATATGAAATGGGAAAGTTGAGCTATTATTGGAAACAAGAGAATGCCGAACTTGTTCTGTACTATTTCAGTTAACCTAGAGCTTCCTCTGAATTATAATTGTATGAAATTTACATTAATCTCAACAGTGGAACAAGGACATTTGACACTGATCACAATAGGAACACAAGAGCATGATCAACACAGACAGGAAGTGACGAAACAGTTAGCAGTGATGAGGGAAATATTCAAAGACTACAATGACTACGTACATTCAAACGATATCCGTACGTCGCGTACAACTTGTTATTTTGTAAACCTTAAATCATTTTTATGTTTACATATTATTAATTGTAAAACACAAAAATACAAACTAAATTGATACAGGTTATATTTCATACAGAATTTAATCAAATATAAGTTTCAACTTGTGCAGTAACGTTCGTGAGATTTGTGTTTTCAGGACCTGCAATCAACACTTACCTAAGCTGGCGAAACGAGCCCAGAAAAACAAGAATTTGTATTTGTAATAAATGTGATTTAAATAAAATTGGAGATGAATTCCACAACATATTTAATTGCAAGTCTCTGATTGATGTAAGAACACAATATTTATCGCCAAAGCAAATACGTATAAAAAATATAACATTTAAAAATATAATGGATTCAAACAAGCAATCTCTTCTAAGAAAATTATTTTCCTTTATAAGAAATATTAATAGAAGATGCTCCCCGACCCAATGACTACTCATATCTCGAACTGCATATGTTGTCAATCTCACGCATGCCTTCAAACATTTAATGATTTATTACCATCACTTTTATATAAAATACTAAATCCCTGTATACAATTGTGTAATTGCGATGAGATATAAATAAAAGTTCAGATTCGGCGGATATTTCACGTTATATAAATTCCCACCCAATAAAAGGTTATTTTTTAAACTTTGATTATGAATATGATATTGGTTAATAGTAAGTAAGCAAGTAAGTAAATCTTTTATTACAGTGACATGTGTAATACAAATTCTATATTTCAGTAAGATACATAATAATATAATTTTACACCCGGCCCAATGGACCTATATGTCACTTTAATCAATTTAACATATTCAATGATGTCTGAGCATGTAGTCATTTGGATGTATATTACTATCATGGATGATTTAATTATGTGGCTTTCCTTCAGTATTTATGTCTGATGTTATAAGAATTATAGATAAATTTTGCAGTTTGTCTTGGGAAATTACAAACAATATTAGTAAACGCAGAGTCATCCATTTGATTTAAATTTACATTAAGTCCAATTTCATTATATAGAGTTTTTCTTTGTTCTTTATAAAAGGGACACACTAATAGAAAGTGTTTTTCAAACTCAATTTGATTTAGGTCACACATAGAACATATTCTATCCTCCACTGGTTCTCCTTTATATCGACCCGTTTCGATCCGCAAGGGCAGAATTCCACATCTGAACATGGCCATATTCAATGTTACGTATTTTTTCTACGCTGTATAATG